>NW_020169840.1:508472-513587 GCF_002117355.1 Postia placenta MAD-698-R-SB12 | reverse complement strand
ACCAGTAGTCACGGCGTAAGCCGAGGAGGGTTTTCTGAACACCGGGGTGTCCTGCGGAGGGGAGGTCGTGATAGTGGGAGACAAGACATTTGCGAAGAGACTCATCTGGGGGTACATAGACCCAATCCTGGTATAAGAGGAGGTCATCATCGATGGACCAGTCTGTTCCAGTGCATGGTGTTCCTCCAGTGCGCGCCGCAGTGAGGCCTTCCTTCATTATTGGGTTGTCCTTAAAGGAAAGGATGGTGTCGTGGGTGTCGATGTCGATGGCAGTGACCCATACTTCCGGTGGGAGCATAACAACGTCGGTGTTGTCATTAGAGCCATTGTCATGGTCAGGTTGGCTGGAGAGAGCGTCGCTCTGCACCATTTGGGTACCAGGAACGTGTACCAGGCGGAAGTCAAATTCGGTCAGTTTACTCGCCCAGCGTGCTTGTCGTCAGTTCATGTCTTTGGCTAGTTTCCAATATGTGAGGTTCTTGTGGTCGCTGAGAATTGTCACTGGGTATGGGCTGCCGATGAGGTAGTGCTTCCACTCATCTAGTGCGCGAATGACTGCATATAACTCTCTGTCGTAGATGTCGTAGTTTCTCTCGGCTGCATTGAAGCTTTGAGAGAGGTATCCGCAAGGGTGCCAGTCACCGTTGTTGTCATGTTGGCATAGTACCGCTCCCATTGCAAACTTGGAAGCGTCAGTTTCAATAGCGAAGGGTTGGTCGGGATCCAGCATGCGTAGTACCGGTGCTTCTAGGAACACCTTCTTGAGGGTCTCGAAGGCTTTCTGTTGGTCAGATCCCCAGGTACAGGCGACATCCTTCCGGGTGAGAGTGACCAGCGGTTGCGCTTTGTCCGAGAAGCCTTTGATAAACCGGCGGTAAAAGTTTCCAAATCCAATGAAGGCGCGTACTTGCCTGAGGTTGGATGGCACCGGCCAATCTGCAATGCCAGCTAGTTTGACAGGGTCCATTGCGATTTCTCCTGGGTGGATCATCATGCCGAGGAATTCGACTTCGGTGACGTCAAAGGCACATTTCTCCAGTTTGAGGTAGAGATCGTGTTGTCGAAGTCGTTCGATAACACGTCGTGTTCGTTCCTCGTGTTCTGCCTTGTCCTGGGAAAAGATCAGGATGTCGTCCATGTAGATGCAGAGCCAGCCTTCTTGGAGCATGTCTGCGAATATTGTGTTCATCATCCACTGGAATGTAGCGGGGGAATTACACAGCCCAAAGAACATCACCGTTGGTTCGTACAGCTGCGGCGGTTTGCCATCAGTTCCGGGTACGATGAATGCTGCCTTCCATTCATCCCCTTTCTTGATTCAGACATTGTTGTATCCGGCACAGAGGTCCATCTTCGTGAACACCTTGGTGTGCTTCAACTTGTCAAGGAGGTCCGATATAAGCGGGAGCGGGTATCGATCCTTGACCGTGTTTTCATTGAGCAGCCGGTAGTCTTGACAGGGACGTAGTGAACCATCCTTTTTACCAACAAAGAAGAATGGACTCACCAACGGGGATTTCGAAGGGCGAATGTACCCTTTACTCAGGTTCTCCTCGAGAAACTTGTCAAGCTCCTTTCACTGTTGTGGGTTGAGTGGGTAAACCTGTTGCTTCATGTCCGCGAAGCCCTCCTTGAGGTTGATTTCATGGTCATATTCGGTGTGGTCCAGAAGTCGCGCAGCAGTGCCTTTGTCGAAGACAGGGAGGAGATCGTGTAGGTAGGACGGTATCATCTGTGGTAGCGTTTTTTCTGTCTTGCCTTGGGCGTTCGAGGCTGCAAGTTCGGTGGATGTTGTGATTCGCCTAATGTCGTGGTGGATCTTCCAGATCATGCCGTTGTGGAGTCGTTTGTAGCCAGACGAGAGTTCAGGGAGTCGTTCCTTGAGCGGAACGTCCCTTACTGCTAGGGATTTCTGTTTCTCATACTTGGTGATCATCGGTGTTCCTGATAAGTAGGAAATGATGAACTCATTGTCGTCAATGTCCTCCGCTTGTTCTTCGATGGACGCAATACCTGTTGACCCAAACCCATCCTCCCTGTGTTCCGTTTTGTCAATGCAGTCAGTTAGTGTTACTGATGGGGTGCTTATCCTTTCAAGGATGAGCTGAGCAACTTGGTCGCCGGCTTTGACAGTGAATGGGAGGTCAGAGTTGTTGACCAGCAGGACTGAGACCTTGCCTCGGTAATCGGAGTCGATTACTCCTGCAGCGACATCGATTTCCTTTAGTGCTAGACCGGACCGAGGTGCGATTCTTCCGTAGTGTCCTTTGGGGATAGCCATGATAAGATCGGTGCTGACCAGGCCTCGTCGTCGGGCAGGGATGACAAGTTGATGCGCAGCAGAGATGTCATATCCTGCTGCACCGCTAGTCTTTCGTTCGGGGAGGGTTGCATACTCTGAGGTGGAGATGATGACGAATTCGTCCTCCATTGGTTCTGGGAGTGGGGTAGTTATGGCCTTCTTCAGTTCTAGCCGAGCCGCTCACCTTTGGTACAGGTCCATCTTCCAGGCCCTGGTCTCGTCTTTCGTCCACCAGTGGTTTAGCTCAACTCGTCCGGTTTTCCAGTCTATCTTGGGGTTTTCGAGCTTGAGCCAGGTATGGCCGAAGATGATGTCTTCCTTGCCGATGCTGGCGACATAGGCTTTGACAAATCGGGGTTCTCCGCTTATCTTGTAAGATAAGAGAGCTCTTCGTGTGATAAGTGCTTCTTTGTTTGGAGTTCCGTCCACGTTGAAGACGGGGATTGGTCGGGGAAGAGGTTCTGTCCGAAGTCGATGCTCTCAGACAAATCTCGGGCTGATGAAGATTCCGGTTGCACCGCTATCGATAAAAGTGCACGCCTTGACGTCTTTTCATCCCACAGTAATCGGAATGTGCAGAGCGCGTTCATTTCGGACTACTAGAATTACACGGGACAGTGAAACAGATACGGGCAGTGGTTGCGTCAGCTCACCCTGCCCCTTCAAAAATCCTCCATCGTGAGTTCTTCATACAGCTCCCGCTTCTCGTCGGCAGAGAGTGCCTTGATTCTGGCGCGGAAGTCGTCCTTCCCAGATCCTCCCTGGTTCGGCCTCCCACCCCCTTGTCGTGCAGCCACTTTCTTGCAGCAGTCCTTGGCACTGTGGCCCTTGATGTGGCAGTAGAAGCACAGGTTCCCATCCCTGTGGAGCTTCCGATTGGCCTCGTTGAGAACAGCTCCTAGTTCCCATTTCCTTCCTCCTGATGTGGAGGCAAAGGTTGATGTGACGGCAGCAGCGTCGATATCCATTGGTTCGCCATAGTCCCTAGTGTCTGTGACGATGAGAGCCCCCTGTTTGGCTGCATCGGTGTTTTGAACTTCGTCGCACCAGGCCTTCATGGTGTTGGGTTGATCCCTAGTGACCCTTGTTGCGAGAGCAAAATACAGCTCCTTTGGGAGTCCTTTGACGAAGTTGGCATGGAGAGTGTGGTAGTCGTTCTTGACACGGTTGGTGCCATTGACCTCAGTGTCCTTGAGCTGAGCCTTCGATGCCAGCTGCTCGAAGCGGGTGACGTAGTTACCGAGGGAGAGTGCCGTTTTCCTATCCTTCTGTCGTTCAGGCAGTTTCATTAGGATTTGATGTGCCTTGATTCGCGTTCCGTGCTCAGGGAACACCTCTTCTAGGGCGGCGACGAAGTTTGTCCACGTGGAATAGACCTGGACTCCCCCTGCCGACTTCTCGTAATACGCGTCCACCCATGTCTTCCCCAGATCCTTCCTCATCAGTGCTACAGTGAAGGCAATATTTGCTTCATCGCTGAGTCGGGTGTTGTTGGTGGCAACGAAGTAGGAGAGGACACATTGGATGAAGCATCTGAGGTCCTCTGCCTTTCCGCTGAAGGGTTCGGGAGCAGGGATGTCGAGGCGAAGGGGTCAGTTGGCCGTTGACTGTTGGGATTGGTATGCTGCAAGGGCGACAGCGATGCGCTGATTGATGTCTTCTTGAGTGAACGTTGCCATAGGGACTGTAACCAGTGTGTTGGTTGGTGCGGGTGGAGCTGGTGGTAGTTTGATGTCTGGGATCTTGATGGGGATGTACTGAACTTCAGGGAGTTCAAGTGGTTGTTCGCTGGTGGGTGATTGCGTGCTTTCTGCTGTTTGTGTAGGTTCGACGTTGATTCGTAGGATGGTGAATACGTCTTCTGGGTGAGCGGGTGGGTGTCTCTGGTAGTAGCTAATGAGTTCTTGATGGGCGATGACCTGCAGGTTTGGACCGGTTGCACGACACCAGGTGCCGCCTCGAGGGTAGATGGGGGCCCTTTTTGTGGAGGTGACGAAGCAGCAATCTGCTCGGTCGTACTGGAGGAGCGGTGATCCTGCGAGGGCTGGTAGTCCCAAAGAAACCAGGTTGACTGCGTTGTTCGATGTAATGGTGGATGAGATGTTCGACTAGGTAAAACTAGGAACATAGCTTAGAAAGTTCGACCTTTTGATACAACGGTCTATACTCCTATATTGATGCCTGACTCGTAGATGATGAGTGAGGACTTATGGACAGTGCGTTGTCCTGAAGATCAAGCGAGGAAGTCGAGAATGACCACTACCCCAAGTGAAGAGGAGCAGAGACTTGAATGAATAACTAGGTCGAACTTAGGGTTCGACCGACTAATGGTACAACTAGTTATACAAGTACCGGCTACACACGGACCACTGTATCTGTGTGGTCGTGTTAGTAAAGAAAGAAACGTAGTGGTACGATACCAGGCACGAAGTGCACACAGACCCCATTATGTAAGCTACATAATGTTCAACCTGCGGGTGAGCGCTAAGACAGGCACCAGTATGGGCGCTAGTAGTACAAGAGATAGAACAGAAAGATAAATGTTTCAGCTCGGGCTCCACTGACACAGCCGCTCTGACTCACCAGCCCCCGGGGCTGCGTCAGCATGCTGTGCATGGACCAGCTGCGCATGGACCAATGCGCACAGCCTGCCCTTATCTTCCCCTGTATATAAGCCGGCCTCTGCTGCCCTAGGGACCTCAGTTTCGACCTCTTGTCCCTAGATCAGTAAGCTCCCTGTCGCGACTTGGGGTCAAGCGACAAGGACAAACAAATACGAAGGCTGGGGGCATTTGACTGGGTCTCACCAAAGC
>NW_020169840.1:478236-507206 GCF_002117355.1 Postia placenta MAD-698-R-SB12 | reverse complement strand
GGACAAGAGGTTGAAACTGAGGTCCCTAGGGCAGCAGAGGCTGGCTTATATACAGGGGAAGATAAGGGCAGGCTGTGTGCATTGGTCTGTGCGCAGCTGGTCCATGCACAGCATGCTGACGCAGCCCCGGGGGCCGGTGAGTCAGAGCGGCTGTGTCAGCGGAGCCCGAGCTGTGCTGCGCACTGCTGCCCATCTAATCTGATTGTACAGTAGATAAGGAAATGTCTGTTTCAGGCGTATAGTACAGAGGTTGCGGGTTCGAGCCCGCGAAAAGGAAAAAATTAAGAGACAGCTAGGTGCCGTGTCAACTCGTGACATTACCATTACCAGTCTCTTACTGGGTTAATGTGAGTGCTATGTTCTAGCACTACTACTGATGTTCATGTTGTATTCTTTATGTTCACAGGCAATACCGTACCTGTAGCCAAGTCTGATATCAAAACTTCCTTGAGTGGTCAATCAGATGGAGCGGGTATATTTATACAAGCACAGATTCACTCAGACTTTAGATGTAGACTGTATCTTTGTATAACACTAACACTTGAGAGGGAGTTGGTCCAACTAGTGTGGTGGGCTGTTCTCTGGGGGGGTCCAAAGAAACAACTTTTGACTGGTGTAGTGCCCCAACTGTCCTCCTATTTATATGTACATGAAGGTATTCTAGAATGTTCCGTACTATTCTACCCTCTCTTACAAATCCTCCCTTCAGAATCATCCGGAACCTGCCATCTGATTCTATCTCATTCTGGGTGATACCTGTGGGTTCTTTTGCCAGATCTTGTATATTCTGGCTTGTTCTGTGTATTTCCGGGTTATTACAACTTGATTCTGGATTCTTCTGGCTGTTTCCAGAAATGTTCTGGATTATTCTTTGAGTTTCCAGCAAACTCTGGTTTATTCTATATTATTCTGCAAGGTTCTTTTGAAGCTTCCAGTTTATTCCTGCATTTTCCAGTCTTATCTTGCACATTCTGGCATTTGCTCTGTTTGCTGGCTACAGCTTCATATAAATTGAGTCCCTTCCTCCTTTGCTGGATTATGACTTTTAAGCCAAATATGGTGCAGACTTGCTTGTTTCATGTAGCAATCAATTTTGATGCATGACAGCATGTGCGAGCATGCGAGTGCTGCTGTATCGGTGCACCTGCCTTTTTTGGGCACATAGCCAGTGTGCTTGCATGGAGCGCCTCTGCTTTGGGCCCCGCGCAGCAGTAGGTCTTTCTGCATAGCAGTCATGCCATAACGGGAAATGTGGTGCACAGTGGGAGGGGGGTCCATGGGGGTCTCCCCCACGTAACAAATACATGTGCTCCCAATAAGGAAACACTGACTGTTTTGGGAAGTCGGACTCTGCACGGGTCTCTCACCTGTGTAACAGTTGCATCATTGTGGTCAGTCTCAGGCGCACAGCACCCTTTATGGCTCCGCGCAGCAGAATGGGGGTCTGTGGGGGTCTCCCCCGCATAACGGGAAATTCATGGGAGTATTGCAACGGGAATTCAATAGGACTCAACGGGAAGCTTACGGGAATTCAATGGGAAGCTTACGGGAATTCAATGGGAAGTTCACGGGAATGCCACAGGAATTCAATGGGAATTCAATGACAATGTATTTGAATCAGAAAGGACATTTATGATTTCCATTAAAAATACTTATATACAATGCACAGGCAGGATAGCAGGCATGAAGTGCCTACACATATATGAATGGGGGTGCGAACAGGTGCAAAGCACTGTTCACACCCAAAAATATGTTTGCTGTTTTGTACCGGGTGCAAAGCACCCATGCAGTCTGTATTACTTTACATACCAAATAAGGCGCAGAGCGCCTTTTGGAATAAATATACCAGGCGCAAAGTGCTTTATCGTGGCAACGCCACGGGTCACTTAACTAGTATAGAATTACTACAGGCAACATCTGTGGCTGTATGTGGCGAAGGGCTCCACTGCGAAACAAAGGATTACCATATTCGGACCTGTTCGGGCCATCTTGCCGTGGTCTTGGCGGAAGCTGGGAAAAAATGCTACAAAGGACAAGGATTCACGCTTTTTTGGCCCTTTTCGGGCTCGTAAAATGCTAAATAGGACAAGGATATGGCCATTTTCGGCCTCCGGAAATGCTACCAAAGGCCAAACCTTTAGGGGAGTTGCACGGGGCCTAGCCTTACCAAGAAGCCGGCCCTTCCGAATGGTAGTGCCATGCGGAATGGTTGCGGGTCTGATCGCTATCTAGACCCTCCTCGCATGCAACGATTTTCCGGGTTCCCCAGTGATTGACATGTATCAAAGATCGCAACGTCTGAGGCCGTGCCGAACTTGGTACGTACCACGTCTCAGAGTCCGCTGCCGAGTGGTATTGAGCGTGCCGGGTACGGTCGTCAGTCGCCGCGGTATAGTGCAGTGAGCGCAGCCCTACGTATAAATACAAGCGATCGTTAAGTATGTTGTACTCCAACATTTTTGCTTTGACCTCGACTCAGATATCTCAATTGACACTTTTTCCCCCACAGAGAACCATCGAACATGTCGTCGCAAGCCTGTCTTCCCACCACGAACACATCCACTATCCCTGTCTTGATTGTATGTACTGTCGCATTCATAGGATCTGAGGTGCTGGGACACAAACATTCTACCCAGGTAGGGGCTGGTCCAACAGGTCTGGCACTCGCCCTCACATTGGCCAAGAACAACATTCCCTTTCGCATAATTGAGAAATCTCTGAGTTTCCACACTGCTCAGCGTGGAGCGGGCATTCAGGTACGTTCCAGAAGAGGTCCTTACACATAGCTCACGAAATTCACTAGCCACGTACGCTGGAGATCTTCAACTATTTGGACGTACTCCCAGATATCCTGGCCAAAGGTCGTGAAATGCCGCCCGCACGCTTTTACAAGCTGCCGGGCGGCGTCGTACCTGAGAAGACCTTTCACATGATGTTACCGGCTGACCCCACACCGTCCATCCCATACGTACGCCCCATTTATGTATATGGATCTTATGGCGATTTGCTGACCGTGCGTATTCAGAACAATGCTGTGATGCTAGCACAAAGCAGCACCCAAGCGGTGCTGCGCGCGCATCTAGAGAAACACGGATGTTACGTCGAGGTCGGCACCGAATTCTGCAGTCTAGAACAGCATGACGACAAGGTGACGGCGAACCTTGCGAAACACATTGCCGGTGAGACACTCATGGAGTCGGTGGATTGTCGCTGGCTTGTGGCAACGGATGGCGGTAGAAGTGCGTCTTGTAGGCATTGCTACAAACCTGGGGCTTCAACTGATGCCATGCTCTTCAGGTGCCGTGCGCAAGCAGTTGGGCTTGACATTTCGGGGTGATGCCATTGGGCAGCCCACGGTGATTGGCGAAATTGAAGTCAAAAGCGGCTTGGACCAGATCGTGAGTGGCTCATGATCCAACCACCACTATGTTGACCAACGTTGTTGATGCAGCACATGCACAGCTGGGCACCGCCAGGTGGGGTGTGAGTTTTCTCCCTTTCGTTAGCGTGATACTCTCATGAACATATTGTCTACAGGCGGGTCGTCTTACGACCAACCGAGAATGATGGCGTGTTTTTCTTTCTTGTCGGCGGTGCAGTCGAACTGGCGCCTCTTGTGTCGGATCGCGCCAGCTTATTACAAGCATTCAAAAAAGGAACCGACAGAAATGATATCGTTTTCGGGGACGTCATAAACGTTGCAGAGTGGAGGTCAGTACCATGAATCTCGTTCAAGCTGACTGATTGACTTTGTATTATTACAGACCCCAAGTCCGAATGGTAGACACATTCCAGAGCAATCGCATCTTCCTGGCCGGTGGTATGTCAAGCACGATCAGCGTAGTCGGGATGTCTGACTTTGGATTTATCATAGATGCTGCCCATGTGCACACGCCGGCGGGCGGACAGGTACGTATATACGCATATATTGCGCTTCTCGAACGCATCTGATCAGTAATTTTCAATCTTTAGGGGCTCAACTCCAGCATCCAAGATGCGGTAGGTGCACTTACCGTCACATAGCCGCGCCATGTCGTTCATGTGTTCTGTTCTCCCAGTTCAATCTCGCTTGGAAGCTAGCACTCGTCGAGAAGGGCCTCTCTGATCCGAGCCTGCTGTCAACCTACAGCGAAGAACGTGTACCCGTGATTATCGACATGCTGAAAATAACCAGCGAGCTGTTCCGCAACGTTGCTACCACAACTAAGGACGAAGCTGGCCTCTCACGTGCAATATTGGCGCTACGGACGCGCAATGACCATGTCAAACAATTTGGAGTAAATTACCGATGGAGCTCCATCGTTCTTGACGAGCGACGCCCTGCGGACGAGGGCGAGGATCTTCGCGCGAATGCGTACGGCTCGCAGAAAGATGATGTGCTCAGGGCAGGAGATCGGGCGCCTGACGCGCCCGACCTGGTCGACGGCGAGGGGAAGACCTATTCTCTTCTGCGCGTCTTTGGCCCCACGCATCACACTGTGGTCATTTTCTCCACGAACGAGGAGGTCCTGGAGCCATACCTTTCGCTGTTAAGAGCTTACCCGAAAGGCATTGTCAGAACTCTGGTTGTGTCCTCACAAGGTTCCTCAGGACTTGCGAAGGTAGATGGCGTCGATATGATTGTCGTCGACGACGGCGGGCATGCATATGCGACTTACGGAGCCTCGGATAAGGAGGCCATTACCGTAGCTGTCAGACCTGATGGTGTGGTGGGCGCGATTGTGCGTGGGGTTGAAGGCTTAGGGAGATACTTCGAGAAGCTTTTCCACTAGCAGTCAGTTGTCTGATTACTTTATATCATTCAAGCGTTGACTTGTTACTTGCACTCATGTGGCCAGATTGAGGCTTGCTTGCTTGCCTGCTGTATGCTTTGTGTTGGAAACGAATTAGATTAAAGGTTCAATGTAATCAATGCTGGGGCAGCGCTTGAATCCGGATGGGTCGAATAGCTGAGGAGTGCGATTCTACTTCAGAACGAATAGACTTAATTGTACAAGGTAGAATGGACTCGAGGAGCAGGCGCATCGTTGATTTCTGACATCAACCCTAGTGTAGTAGTGAGACACCCTCATCATCTTCGTACAGGTTAGCTGACGAAATTGTAGATTTCGTAGCCAAGGGAAGCCAGGAGGCCGCTTTGGGCCCTGGGGAGTTTTGTTGAAAGTCGTGTATATTTTCACACGCCTCATTCAGTAGACTCGTATCTTTCGTTCCCTGAAATCAGGAATCGTCTGCACATGTCATGATGCAAAGTGAGGCAAGTGTGCTCTGCGTACCAGAATGCACATCATCCGAGTCAGCAGATCCGCTGTCTGGTAACGGGCAATCATACCAGTGCTCGTAGGTCCGGCCAATAGTTTCTCCGCTCAGGTAGCCATTTTCAGACAAGTTCTGGGAACATGTTATGCCCAGTGGGCACTTCTTTTTGGTGACTCGTGAAAGATTATCCAAGACCAGGTCTTCCATCTTGTCATACCAGTCCTCGAGCTTTTCAGCGCGGCGACGTACGCAGATTGAGATCTCCACGTTCGGGTGTTCATCGGCGATGCGGGCCAGTTCGGCATCCATCCTTGACCAGTCGAGTCGCGACTTATACTCGTCCCTATCGACCCAGTCCCACCGATGGATCATGCGAGTGAGGAGCTGGATCTTCTGCAGACGTGTATGCAACGGGAGAACCTGTGCAAGCGTGCTTGGAATCCAGTCCAAAGGCATGCGCCTCACCAAAACTGCCGCCTCGCGTATTCCGAGTGGGATGTCCTTCAGTTGCAGGACGCGGAGCTCGCTATTGTCGGCAAAGGATATGGCGGATACGCGGGGCTCGAACTGCATCGCAGTCATCTCTAGGTGCTCCAGCGATGGCCCAGCCTTGCGAAGGAGATCTTGCGCGTCCTCGACAGACTTTTCCGTCTTCGGGTCGAGCAAGAGGTCAAGCTTTCTGAGACGCAGCTGCAGTGGGGCCTTGGCGAGTATCGGAACGATGCACACAATGGGAGAATGCGCGGGAAAAAATGTTATATCGTGCACTTCGTGCATCGGGTTAGGTCTTGCCACAGGGGGCTGGTCGACATACTCCTCGGGAGCCGGCAGGACTTTCACAACTAATAAATACAGGCGCTCTAGAGATGGCATCACGTGGAAGAGGCGCAAGAAGTCGATCTCGTTGATCTCGAGTTCTCCTAGACAGAGTGACTTGATGTTGGGGAAGTGCCGCTCGAAGACGCGCGTGTCAAGCCCGATGTCGAACGCACTCCAGCCCACGAGCGTAAGATGCGTGACCGTCTGCAGCTCCGTACACAAGCGGAGTAAGCCTCCCAACGCAAACTGCGTGGGCGGACTTCCCAGACACAGACTGGTAACATAGTCTGCGATCCCAGGCGACTGGTTGAGTATGCTTATGAATAGAGCGTACGCTCGCTCCTTGCGCAGGTCGACTTCTTTGAACATGTTGAATCGACTCCTGTAACGGAATACGCGTCCCGCGAGACCACACGCCGCGAGTGCGGCACGATCATTATGGAGATAGTCCACGATCTCCTCGTAAATTTCCAAGGGAAGTCTGGGCTGTGTGGTCTCTGTGTCTATATAGATTTGTAAACGTTACGCGTGCGTGAACACGCGGTAGACACCACACCTATCATGGTTTCAAGCTAGCGAAATGCCCCACAGGAATGTTCGAGTAGTGGAAACAGACTCCGGGCTAGGGCGTTTCTATTTCTTGCAGTAGTGTGGAGTGAAGCCTTGTAGGATTTGCCGGTCCACGTACAACGAGGACCGTTCAAAATTGCCGCTTGAATCTCGCTGGAAAACAAGCGGCATTTAAGCGGCCAAAGCAGCGAGCAGAATCTGAGCTCCCCTCCTCGAACAGCGACATTTAAGCGACTGCTCGTCGCAAGCGCTCGCAGATTCTGGCTCACGGCCATGTCACGCTTGCACGATTCACCAACCTGATTGGCTGGGTAGCCCTTCGCAAGCCGAGAACGTGATCAAATCACGACTGCATCACGCTTAGTCATCTGTGACGCTTTCAGCGACCTTTCAGCGACCTCCAGCCACAATTGGGCGCTCAAAAGCAGCGAAAGGTTCGCTTATTTTCCAGCGACATTTAAGCGGCAATTTTGAACGGTCCTACTATATCGTAACAGTAACGACGTGCTACGAAAGTTATAGAAAAGAAAGATGCAACAATCACCAATGCGGGTCGCAGTCTGCTCATGACACGTGCCATCAAAACGCGAACGCGTAGGCGCCAGCACAAGACTTCCCATTTGGGTATACTTGTACTGTTAAATTCCTGGTTTATCTCAAAATCTGCGTCGTTATTGTCAGAATCTGCTAATACTTTATCGACTGTTACTAATCCAAAGGCACGTCTGGTCATCGAGGCCGCGCTTTCTGCCATTCGATACAAAGTCTGATACTAGTAAAAGGCACCCTATACAAGAGCCGTCTTCATAGTAGGGTCATGCTGATGATAGAGTTCAACGAACGCATCTCGTATTGCAAAAGAAGATATATCTGACGAGCATCGAATGACAGACTGTCACGGATTTCTGTCCTATCGGGTATGTGCCATAATTACAACTACCAGGAACGATATACACGCACAACATCAATACGTCCTCGGGTGATATTCAGGATAGGTGACATTGTCGGTATCGCAACATGTACAGGAGCGCTTGTGCTGTAACGCGACTGTTGGGTTTCGTGGAGGAATCCGGCTTCGATGCAATTCTTCACGACTTACAAACACAACCCGGGTCGTGGTGTAATGGTACGCCAGGAAGAGGCCACTGTAGCCCCGTCATTGGGACAGTATGCCATCAGACGTCTTCACTTCATAGATGCAGCTACCTGCTCTAGCTCTCTTGCGATGAGCGAGTTCGGGCATGACTTCCTGAGTTGTCTGAAAACGAATACGAGTTAGCTAGCTAAAAACCGATGACGCTGCATATTCTTACTCAAGCTTCGCCCTGTCGCCTCGGTCCTTGCACTCCTTGGCAGCCATCCTCCACTCGCCACAGACCACGTATAGATCCACACGCTTATGCGCGTCGCAGCGAGGCACGTACGACGCAGCCTCTTTCAAGTGCCCCTTCTCGGCAAGGTGGCGGACAAATGCTTCGTAGCCAATAGGGCTGCGCTTCGAACGAGCGAATGCTTCCAGGCCGTCGAAGTCTCTGATCGCCGTTAAGGCCTTCAACTTCACATACCAGAACCTGCACGATATTAGGACACGCATGTACTGATCAAGGCATTAATCACCGTTTGTCTGGAACCTTGAAGTCCGACTTAATCTTATCTGCCCGCTTCGACATGCCGTTGGTGAGACATATTCGGATCGTCTCGTTCACACTCAAGCCGAAGAACGAGATCTTTCCGTCTGCTTCTTTCTCCAATTGCTGCTGTGTGTTCAGGAGCCTCGAGTACTCCTCCATCGTCTAGATGATGTGCCGTTTATAAGATGGCACCCTATCTGTCATATATATTGGTGGCCTCACCCTAGCCTCAAAGCCCCGTTCCTTATCTTCTGAGAAGAACTTCTGAGCAGCTTTGATCGAAGTGATTTTGGCGGTAGGATCCTAGGGAAGGGTTTGAGATAGAGCAATGAAGCATGTCTCCATAGCATTAAGCACCTGCATCGTAGCTGCTTCCTCCAGACAGAGAACAGCACTCTCCACCCGCCGGTCATCGGAGTAGTAGAAGTCACGGAGCATCTCTCGGTTCTGTTCCCGAGCATAGACCTGCAAAAGCTTGCTTGCCGGGGCAAGTCTGTCTCCGCCCTCTTCGATCAGACGGAAAAAGGAACCCAGCGGAAGTCTCCTCTGCAAATGCAGTAAGACATGATACACTAGTTGGAACACTCAGCACGCTTTACAATATCCAAGCGCAATAGAGCGTACCAAGGTCTGTGTCGCCGCCCTCCACCGCCTTCGTGAGGGCAAGGCGGTCCTCCTTCATGCTCAAAAGAAGAGGAACCTGGTCTGATGCGCGCGGCTCATGATCCAGAAGCTACAACGCCACACACCGTTAACAACAATGAAAGTCATGAGGCGCGCGGTCATCACCTTCGTGGCCAATTCAGCGCGCCCGACTTCCCAGGCGCGCTTCGCGATGTCAGCATAGCTAACATCATCCCCGCCAAGCTTCTCGAACTTCTCCACGATAGACTTGCATACGGCATCATCACCATCAAGCTCCGCATCCCTGCCTGATCCGGTAGCCGTCGGCCTAGCACGCACAATCTTAGCGCACGCCCAGTGTTTGAGAACTGCGTGGGGCTTCAGTGACAGATATGACGATATGCGCAGGGCTAGAAGATGTAAACTGCGAGAGGTCAGCCGGTTGATGAGATGTGATGGGGATAACTGGATATATCTGCGTCGAATTTTCAGATGGGATGCTGTACCAGTATAAACCAGCTTACTGAGCATATGTAATGGGTATACCGATTTCATAATAGTGCACGGCATTTAAAACTTTTAAGGCCTGCCCCATTTGCACGAGGTCCGTTGGGTCATACAAATCTAGAAATGCTTGTCCGAATTTCGCCGCCTGTATTCACGCCACAGCGGTCAGCAGACTGCAATAAACGGCTGCAGAGAAACATCTCACACTGAGCAGTCGGCGTTGCCAGACAGGCTCCCATTCCCGTCCGGCAGCATCTATACACTCGTTCACCGCAGCACCGAGTTCTGGGCGGATATTTCGGATGCTCTCGTCGGCTTTGGGCGAACGGCGAGTAAAATTCTCCCAGGCATCGTACAGAATTGCAGACGGCGAGGTGGAACCGGGCCGGAACACCGAAACCGACGATACTGCCAGTCACATTGGTACTCCTGGATAAACGCTTGCGCCCACAAGACTTACCTGGAACCTTCTGGACGAAGTCGCAACTGTCTGGACCTACTAGACGGATCCCATCGCTCTCCGTGACAGCGAAGGTGGGCCCGGAATAGAAATACCTAGGCATTGTTGATTAGGGTCCTACAATTGCTTCAATTGTGATGTGACAGAAGAGGCATACTGGAGCGTGTCGCCGAAAGGCCCGACCAGTAGCGCCAACGTATCCCACGTCACAAGTACGGCATCGTTCCCGCACCACTCGACTTGACGAATTTCGCCCTCGGCACCAGGAGCATTAGCCGTGTTGAATTCTGCTAGACTTCTCTGGAAATCCGTCGACACAACCCACAGGAGCCCCGAGTACGTCAGGAGCGCCAGAGACTTGCCGTTAGGTGACGGCGCTAGATGCGTGAATGGACCTCGAGAAAGTTGCTGGTCTATGCTCTCGAGATTATCCACACTGTAGATAGTCGACTCCACGGACATCAGCACCTCGACATGCCTTGAAATAGTCAAGTCCGGAGGGATCACCGCCCATGAATGCGGTGGCTGCGTGAGGCCTGACACCAAGCTCAGAATGGACTGTCAGATGTCCGGAAAGCTTTGGATTCCTCACCGGAATTAGCGAGTGTTAGCGGTTTTCCGCCCGCCCAGTCTCGGACTTCCACCAATGTAAGCGAGCCGGTTAGCGCAACGATGCCGTTCTCATGTATACGTGCATCGAGGACGCCCATCTCTGCAGCTTCACTGCCAAGGGAGTATTGTTCGTAGTCGCCCTGCAAATCGTACAAGCGGTATGCTCCCTCTTCATTCAGCACGACCAACCGCTCGTCGCCGGTCCATCCAAAACGAATGATCTTGCCCTGGTCCCACTACATATGCATATTCAGCCAACATGTAAGAACAGAACAGAACAGAGATAGCCACACTGAGTACGAGGATTCCTTCCCCTGCCGATGAATATATTTGAATCTGAGCCTTCGCAAACGATGGCGTGGCACGACCGAGCGCGACCAGCTTCGTCGTGTCTCGCATCAGGGCTTTGAAAGTGCGAAAGACATCAGTAGTCAACAAGAAGCGGCTTGTGAGGAACTGACCTAGAGGGCCCCCATAACGACATCCTGCAGTTATGAAGTCTCCGAGATTAGGTAGCTTGCCCGGTATGGAGTATATTTGGTGCCGCCTGTAGAAGGCATTTCCGTCTTGCATGGCCTCCCATGATGTCGTCGGATGGTCCGTCATCGTCAGAAGGATTCCGTTGGATCAGAATTGCCACAGATAGACAGGACTAAGCCCTGCGACGGACGCGTCGACGTGCTGTTGCAAGCAGTGAGAAACCCGAGTTCATCTTATCTAATCTCTTGCCCGATACGTACGAAAGTCGAAGTCGAAATGTCAATGTGCAGAACACGCGAAAGAATGCTACTTTAGATAGACTACTTCTCAGTAGTCTGGTAGCTGACGAGCAGATTTTGGCGAAGTACTTTGCTACAGGAGGAGACAGCACATTTACTCTGCCGCGATTTTGAATTCTTTGTGGGAAACCTCGAGGTGTGGCGAGATGGGGCAGACAAATATTCAGCTAAAATATAATCTTAGGGGTCATCTCTGGAGTTAATAAGACAGACGTGAATTTTCGAGACTTACAGGACCTGGACAAAATGGTATCACAGGACGAGGTCCCAGAGGTGTTCCATACCTCGTTTAGCAGGTCATTTGCCCCATTTGGTAGCCAGTAGGTTGCCATCGGTTTATGATGTCATTCAACTATAATAGACCACACCCGTCACGCCCGCCTCCGTAGATATTTAAAACGGCTTGCGTACGGGGAACAAAGCCTCTCCTCGACTACCTCACGTACTACACGCTTCGTAGTGCAATGCTCATTTGCTCAAGCTTCAACCGGACGATGCGCAGTAATTCTTGTTTCATAGTTACGAACGAGACGGACAGCATGGCGACCTAGGCGACATAAACAACCTGAACGAGTAAAAGAAAGCCCCAGGGCAAAGACCGCGAAGAACAACAAGGAAAAATAAGGTTATGTGCAAAGTTGTAAGCTATATGCGATAAGGTGAGCGCAGACGTATGGTACTGTGAATGTATGCGTATCAAACTACTCTGATTGGCACCCGTGCGCGTGTCTCGTCCTGCCCGAAGACTACTGACACTTCCAGAAAATACTGCGCAAACTGTCAGCTAGTCACCAAAGACATTGAGATGGACGTACTTTCACGTTGAGGTCTTCCCAGTCGATTGACGGAAGCATATTCCTGTTCAACTGCATTTTGGCCTTATATAGGCCGTCCGGAAGTAGTGTATGCGCCGTCAAAGGCGGATGCTTTTGTCCAGGATCCAAACGCGCCCTCGGGCGCTTCGGGAACCCCACGTACACGTCCATGTATAACGAGCGTGTCTCGCTGAAGCCGTCCAACGACACCTCCGGGCGCTCTGGGCGCGGAGGCGGCACTGGCTTTGGTTGTCGGCGCGAAAGGACTGGCGGCGCACTGTTGACGACGCGTTTCATGAGCTTCGTCTTGTGCGTCAAGATAAAAGACGATGCCTCGTCGCTGGAGCTCGCGGACGACACGCTAGGGCGTGACATCAACGAAGCGGACGATGGTGAAACGGGGGGCATGTCGATGTTGATTTGTCGCAGGAGAGACACGGATATTGTCGCATCGGCGAGAATCTCGTGCGTTAGCGTCGGCGAGCGCGGTGTCGTGGTAAACACGACGTAATAGGGTATAGTCGCCGAACGCGAAAATGAAGGAGTGTCGGGGAGTGCTACCTGCGCAGAGCTAACGTTGGGAAGGTATAACGAGGGTACACGAGAGAGTACTCACTGCACATTTGAAAGGAATGGGACGTTCCGAGCGCAGCGAGTGTTCGATCCATGACTCAGGTTCCATTGACCGGCCGTCAAGCGACTCAAACTCGGGGTCGGGCTCCAAGATGATGGGGGCACCCACGCTGCGATCGGTATCACGCTTAACACAGATATCAAACGAGCAGCCGCTGACTCACGACATCTCATCAGTGCCATCGTCTGTTTCCCATGTTGCTATCAGCTTGTACATGATCTCAGAGCGCTCGACGAACGCTCTTGCCCGTGTACCAGCAAGGCCGTCAGCGGTAGCGCAAAATGTCTGGGGCAATTCTGCTCCAGGACGAGCTGATGGAGGCACTTCTATAGAGAATGGAAACGGCCGCAAGATTCCTGATATGCTTGTCTGGCTTGGGCGACGCTCCCTCCGTGGTCGCGTGGTCGCTGCGATGGCTTCGCGCAGCCTCGAGCTGGACCGACGTGGACCGAGGGTCTTGTCAATGGGAAGCGCTTGCGTTGTCGAGAGGAACGTATGTCGGTGCATAGTAGAAGTGGCCGCCCTCATCTTTGCTGGAATCTCGGGGCCCTCTGGTGGGGAAGAGATGTGTACAAACACCCCTTCCATCTGCGCAGTCGCTGAGTGGCGGTTACACTCAGGGGTCGTGAAACCGACTTGCCGTGATCGAGAGTCGCCCTGGACGCGCGCAGTGACCTGCGTCCAGTAGAACCGTGCCGGTGACTTTCTGGTGTATGTCGAACACTGGCAGGGGGCGCGGCAGCTCATAGCCGGGCGGACGCGTCATCTTCACTGAGGTCGAGCGCACATGCACCTCCATGTGGTTTGTGTTCCTGTAGCACGTCAGGCTCTCATCTCAGCAGTGATGCTCACCAGTCACCAGATACAGACAATGGCTCACCTAAAAACGGAAACATGGGGGTGCTCATCCGGTTCTGGGGGGCCTAACGGTCCCACATAACTCGACGGCGGACGACCCTGGCTCGGAGACCTTTTCGACCCACCGAACGGGAAACGAGGCAAGTCATCGCCCGAGCCCAAGCTCTTTAGGCTGTTCAAACGGCTCCTCGGACGAGAACGGTTTGGCGTTGGGATAGCGGCTGTTGTCGACATGGAGCAAGTCGTGGTTCGGCGAGTCACATCAGCGGTCGGCTATGAGCATGAAGGACCGCGAGCACAGGCAGGGAACGAAGAAGGTGCAGGAACCGTCGCGTCCGCTTTATACCGTCTAAGCTAAGAACCATCATATCGTCAAGCTGCTGATCTCCCCCGCTGAGCGTCACCAATGGGGCGAACCAACCCGCTGATCGTCTTTCCAGATCAGAACCGGACGTCACACGGAAATCACTTCGAGATCTGGTGCTGATTTGGCACAAAAGTTTGCTTCCAGCACTTTTTGCCTGCGTGTAATTGGCCCAGTTCCAGCGCCTGTGATTTTCCACCAAATCGACTGCAGACATGTGCAAACACACACTGATCGTGCCAACGGGAGGCGGGTCTACTACCCACGGGTACTAGACTTCCGGTGTGTCAAGGACAACGGACTATGCAACCGTCGAGGCGCTACAGGAGCCGGCGGTACATTGCACCCTGAGAACAACGTCTCGGCGACGTGCGTTTCCGGACAGTCGCTTCAAAAGAATATGAAAGTTCGTTCTGAAGTAAGCAAGCTACGAGGAAATTCCATGTTCTAGCATTTCGATGCGGTTACGACCAGTATGATCACTCCGATAGCTGAACCTGAGTCCCACACAACCTTCGAATCGCGCTGGACGTCGGACAAAGACCCTGGTTCTCCCCTGTAAATTCCTGCAAACGCCGGCAGTCTCAAAAATCAACCGCCCTGTCGTTCGCAGTCGGACTTCTGATGTGAACGCCGAGGCTACCAAACGGCGGGGCATCAAGACATCTGTTAGAGGGCGACAATGATAAACACAGAAATCAAGGACAGCCGAGCATAGCGTTAATTTGGGCAAGCGGACAGAGTTTAAAGGTCAGCGTTGACAACCGTGGTGTCGCCTGCGCTCCCAGCTGCTTCATTCAGCCCCACCAGGCAGCCGATCGCCAGCACGGCTGCAGAAAGCCGAGCACAATGCTGTTGCTCTGCCCGAAGCTCGCGAACGGCAGCCCGACATGGCCTAGCAGCATATCAAGGACTATCATCATCTATGAACTGGGCATCGGGAGCGGCAAGATGTCGGGTTTGATTGTACACCATTGCTACCATTCATCTATGAGGTGCAGCAACAAGGGAAGATCTCTAGCCACTGGTTGACATCGTTATCTATCCGGGGCTGAATAATAGGATCAACGCCCTCACAAAGACCACGCACGATACGTCCTGGGACAGACCTTGTCTTGTCCCCTGGACGTGCGAACCGTGCCTGCTTATATGGCGCTGAAGTCAGCGGCATCTCACTGCCAATTAACATCAATGCATCCATTCTAATGAAGACCCGAACTCGCGCGCCTCTGGACACACAGGAACCTCAGCTGTGTGAGTCAATATAAGTGACGCCTCGATACAGGGAACGGTAAGCAGAGCAAATGCATTGAGCCATTCAGCGCCTAGTCGGACAAATTAACCAGCACATGAGGATCCTCACTACTGCCCGGAACCAATCGTCTAAAAAGGAGCAGCAGCTGCTTGGCACTGTGCAAGATAGATTAGAATCACGGAGATGACCTGGAGACAATATGCTCACCGCCTTGAGCTGCTCAAGGTACCATGTGCATGACGGAAGGTCAGCCTTCTCGAGGCACATGGTGAAATCTGTAAATATGGTACCAGCTCAGTTACCGGACACAATGATACAAGGGCGAAACCGGGCTACTTACCCTTGGCCTGAACCTCACAACTGATACCCTGGGACTGGGACTGGTACGCCTGCTGCTGCACAGGCTGAGCCTGCGCCTCGGGCGCTGGCGCTGCAGAGGACGAGCCACCGAACAGCATACTCGAGAGGCCATGGCCGATCGTGGAGCCAACCGCTACGGAACCCGCGGTAGCAGCCATCTGTGCGAGCATGCCGGGCTGCTGCGTCTGCGCCTGGGCGGGAACAGCGGGTGCGTGGTGTGCAGGGGGCGCCGCAGAGCCAGGATAGGGCGCCGCAGCGGTGTGCGCACCGCGGCTTTGGCTTGCTGACGGGGCAGGAGCCGCGCGAGGTGCGGGGCGAGAGCGGGATTGCCTCTAACGTCGCGAACATCGTCAGTACGGCCGTCATATGCAACAGAGCTAAACGATGTACGCACAGCCATTATGCAGCAGAAGTGAGCGTCGAGATCGTTGTGGTTGAGGATGAAGTCGTGGAGAAAGACTCAGCGATAGAAATGCCGGCGGCGACACGCAATTTCAGGCGCTCATCGGGACGATGGCCACGTGAACCGGCTCTCGGCATATTCCGGGACCGAATTGGGCTACCGACGTTTTCCTCGACGTCGAGAGCGGTGTCGACGCTAGCTGCCATGTCGCTCAGCCATTCGCGGAGATGCATCGACCTCGCAGTGCGCGGTGCAAGACATAACGCACATCCCTGGCAAAGGCGGCCTCTGCTCGCTGGTCTCGTTCTACAAACACACCGCTGTTATGCTTCGAAAGCGAAGGGCCGTGCTGGCAAACAAGAGGCGGAGGACACCCGAGACGTAGACGCGATCATGCGCGACTATGAGGTACTCCGTATGATGGCGCATAAGCTGCCTATCGACCCATGGGCGCAGCCAGTCCCGACAATGGGTAGGTCCTACCTTCGTGTCTGATGGGTCTGCACCAGTCTGACCGGCAAAGCTATAAGATCTCCATATTCCGAGTCTTCGATCGCGTAAGAAGGATGCAACGTTGATGGACCATCTGTCTGCTACGGGCCAGACCTTGCGCAATTGGTTCCTCAATGCCGTACAGTACGTCTGTTTCGCAGTGCAGCCAGTAACGACGTCCTAAACGCACGGTATAGCTTGCGGCGGATGGCCAAGGACAAGGGCTTTCCCGACACCAAGGTGAGGTCCGGATGGTCATGGAGAATCTTCACAACACAGTCGACCAGCAACTCAGCGTGGATCGCGTCCTTGCGCAATATTGCGTTAGACACGTACAAGCGCGTGAACCAGGCTCTCGCTGAGTATGTCTCCTTGCTCTTTCCCCAATTATATCTAATTCCTGCAGCCGAGACGAGAAGGTCATCAAGCAGCTTGCTGTAGCGGACATGCAGAGCCACTATATTCAGCTTGTACGCAGTCAGGATGCCTCGCGCATATCCGTCTGGAAGTTCCACGGCGAGCGTTCGCCGTGTCGGGTTGTCAGTGTTCGCGCTGTACCAACTCACATGGGACAGGAAGTTCCCGGCAATGGTAGTCGGCTACTGGTCCAGGCTCTTGTAAGGTTCGATACGCTTCAGGTGAGATTTGCTGTTTTTGTCTTTTATAGTCTTAAACCGATGTCACGTTACAGAGTCTGGAGGTGTACTCAAAAAGGGGCACTTTGCTCCGCGGCCAGAACGAGCCGAAACCAGTCGTTGAGTATCTGGTCTTACAAAAGCGGATGTGGTACGACACACCTTGGACGATCCGTGACCGTCTCTACGAGGGTGTAGACACAGAGTACGAGAGCATAACGGCGTAATGTCTATGTCATGCGCCGGTAATACTATTAGATCTCGATATCCTTGAGTGACATGACGCGAATACGCAAGGCTATTCATCCTTGGATCTAGCCCTACCATACTCTTCGCATGCTTTCCAACATCGAGACAAGTCACAGATTTTCTTTCATATACGTGGCTTGTACAGTGACAAGAATCCTGCAAATTACATTAAATACTTCTGGCAGTGGGGTTACCTCGTGGCAAGACCCTTCACGAATATGTGTGACGGGGTGGCATCGAGCCCAAATAGAGGCCTAAACCTTTCTGGCAGTCATTCAGCTCGATATGGCGGGACTCGCATTTGGCAACACGGTGACCATACCTCCGTCGCGGACACCCGCCACACCCCTCTGCTCGACGTTGTCCTTATACATCTTGCGCGTATATAAGGGGCATGCGCATCCTTGTCTTGTCTCCTTGCCTTCTGCCTCCTCCCTCAACGATCTCCTGACGATGTGCTTCTCCTCTACTAGGGGCGGGGCTGGGATGTATGCGGGCAATACCGAGAGAAGAAGGTGCTATGTGTGTCTCGTACGAGGACCGATGAATACTGCCGATGCGTGGGCTTCTGGCCCGGTCTGGTCTCCATCCAGACCCACTCTACTATCGCGGACTTGAGGGATCTAGTAGGTACGAGACCAGCACGGGCTCATTCGTCTGGATGTCCCGATAACAGCAGTAAAAGGCAGGCTGTGCCATAGCATGTAGATTGCCGAATAGAGCAAGTATTGATTTAGATTCCCCTATTGGCATCGATGCTGATCAATTTGGTAAGTTGGCGGGTATGCACACTCGTCTGCGACGCAAAACAACTATGAAAGTGCTAAGCACTCATGTTCAAATGGCGAGACATGGGTTAGTCTCGTGAACGTGTGTCGGCCGCAAGATGCATCGGGAGACGATCGATCGGCCCATCTATCGGGGGCCCCGACTGCTGCAGGCCTGTCATGTCATATGCCATATGCTGAAGTAAGTTTCCAGTCACACTGCTCATCGTCTGCAACGTATCCCTTCATATACACCGTATCTCCTACAGAACACCCTGCACCTGGCAGCTGCTAGCGTATGTGAGTAACCTTACTTCACGTGGATTCACGAACACACGCAGATGTGATGAAACAGCATTTGTACTCCAGGCGCGACCCCTGTTGTCAAGGGTAAGATGGAACCCGGAACGCGCAAAGTATGCTCATTGGTTTGCCATGCAGATACCATTGATTGCATAACAACCCCTCGGACACATCGGACGGTCAAATCGGGTATGCCCAGCGCAGACACGGTGTGGACGCGCTTGCCCATGGAATTGGTCCTCAAGATTGTGGAGGAGGGACTGAGGGACCACCAGCTTGCACGAGCCTTCTCGCACGTCTGCGTACGCCTGCGCAAGATGGCGCTTCCTATCCTATATACCAGCCTCTCGCCTGTGGAGGACACCCGAACTCTGATGGGGTTCCCCGAGCACCTCAAGCCCATTGTGCACAACCTATGGGTGGAGTCCACGCCCCCACCCTCAACATCCGCTCTCGTCGCCGCCAAGACTGCGTGGATCTGGTCGCGCGTGCCCAACCTGGCCCTCTCGTCTGTGCTCGTCGAGGCTTGTCTCGACGTCATCGACCAGGACCTCGAGCACGCCGACCCGCCGTTCTGCTGCAAGCGCCTCACCACGTTCGGGCAGAACCTCCTGCGCCACTGGGAGGGCGAGCCCAACCTCAGCCCCCTTTCGACCGTGACACACCTCCGGCTGGTCGAAGACGTCTGCATGCCCGACTTGCTACTCATGTCGCGGATGCCTGCGCTCGAATACATTGCGGTCTCGCTGAATAGGAGCAACGTAGTAGAGCAGATGGCATATGTCATGGCCCTCCTGACATACCACGGCAAGGCGGTACGCATGGTTGCGCTCGTGCTTGAGCCGCAGAACGACCGGACGTTCTGGATGTCGCGGGTGCGCATCGCAATCAACATTCACCATAGCCTATATGTCGTCCCTGGTGCGCACAGTAAAGACGGGATCAGGAAGGAGTGGGAGGAGTATGTGAACGGGGGAGAAGACATCTGGCAGAAAGCGTCGGGGTTGCGGCAGGCAGTCCTGGACGAAGACGAGGAGGAGGTCGTTCGTATATGGTGAGTGCCTCCTCTGTACATCCGTACGATTGCTGATATGTACCGACTTACCACGATCGGGTAAATTCAGTTCTTCGGCTCTCATGTCATGGCAAGATAGCTCATGATGTCTTCAGTGTCCGCTGTGGGAGGCGTGGAAGAGCAGCGTTGTCCGATGATGGTCGAAGGGTATGAGTGACTTGTTGACTAGCTATAATAATATCAGGGAGTAAAACGGCCACGTTGATCTGACTACATGCGCGTTGACACCAAGTGAAAGAGATGAACGACCGACTAATGATGGCGAACTAAATGACGATGACGAACGCGAACGAATCTTAGACGACTATGATGGAACCTTTGACGACCACACACGATGCTCGGCGACCACAACGAACGAATACACAACGAACACGCGATACAACGGACGAACTCATAACGACGACGAAGATTCCCGGCGACCGAGACGAAAGAACGAACAGCGACCGCACGATACGACGAACGACCTCTCAACGACAATGAAGGCGACCTGCGACCACGACTGAACAATCCGCAACGAATGTATACGACGAATGCTACAACCTCAACGCTAGAACAGAATACGCTGCTTACCTCGAAGTCTATTGCAGTGTTCTGACAAAGTTTTCGGTGAGTTCCTAAGCGCGATGCTCGTAGTTCGAGGAAGAGGGGGAAGATGGGATTACATGATGTTGACTCGGGTTTATATATGTACAGAGGGGGCGCGACGGATGATGTCACGACCAGCTTGGGAGGATAGAAATGACGTACACGAGAGACAGAACTTCAACTTGTCCGATCAATTGACACATGTCCGAATCCAGCAAGCCACTATCCGAAACGAGATGGGAGCCCTTTCCTGGGCACAAGCAAGCTAGGCCCGACGCCTCGAGATTGAATCTGCAACCACCAATGTCTCAGCCTCTCGAGGATGATGCCTCCGTCGCACCATATTTATGTGCGCGTCCTGCCGCCCGGGACGATAGCCTTTTGCATGAATGAAGCCTTGGAGCAGTGACACCATCTTCTCGGGTGCTGCTGAGGCCTTCAGAAGCCATTTAGAGGGTCCATCCACAAGATGCAAGACCCGGGAAGGTCTACATCAAAACGCGCGGGGAAAGTGTAAACGATAACGGCACTCAAGCTGGCTTGTTCGTATTAGCGAAGTGTGAGTAATTCTTGCAGGATTGGATTCGCTGTGTGATGTATTTATGAATCAATCATGTAGTTATACTGCTCATTTTATAGAGAAGACTGACAAAGTTATCGAGGAGTCGTTGATAGCAGCCGTCGAACAAGCGCCGGGTCGGTATCCTAAAGTAGGTTACCGTGACGGACATCAATTCACAGATTGCTGACGTAAGTGAATAGATCACGCTCGAGCGCGAGCGTGCTTGCCGTCAGCCATCGCCAGCTCAAACGCCGTCGACGTGTTTTCTATCTCTCTCTCGGACTCCTACCATCGACAAGCACACTTGCCGGACTTTCCCTCCACCCTCGTTTACACCGCTCGCGACCATGGAGCAGCAAGCAAAGGCTCCGCAAGACCTGCGGAACGTCGTGAACTACCTGCGTAGCAGCAAGTCTGGGATGAAGATCCGGGTGGGCATCCTGAACGGGAAGCGGGTGGACTACTTCAAGGGTGCGCTGCGTGCTGGATGCTTGCAGGGCTTACGTTGCTGACACGGCCACGTATAGGGAAAGCCGCCGTGAAGGCGCTGCTCTTGCCCGCGTACGCGAAACTCAAGAACGTACCGCCCGTCACCTCTGAAGAGGACGGCCAGCGCGTGCTAAGATCCATCCTCCCTTTCGCCTTCTACCTCCGCGTCGACCGCGGGAACCCCGCCTCTTCCTCCAGTTCGCCCAAAATGCTGCAGATCACGTCCCAGCAGGCGTTCGAGCCACCACACTACTACGTGTGGTTCTACGAGGGCTCGCAGTGGACGACATACGTCGGCGGCATAGCAATGGTCGCCGTCATGCTTGCTGGCGTGATGTTCCCGCTCTGGCCGCCAACCATGCGAATCGGCGTGTCGTATCTCAGTATGGGCGTGCTGGGTATCGCTGGCGGGTTCATTGCACTGGCGATCATCCGACTGATATTCTACATCATCACCGTCATCGTTGCAAGTCCAGGGATCTGGATCTTCCCCAAGCTATTCGCGGATGTCGGATTTGTGAGTAACGCGTGGATTCCCGTGTGCGCTGCATACTGATAATGTTCTCAGTTCGAGTCCTTCGTCCCGTTGTGGGAGTGGGACTACCCAAAAAAGAAGGGCAAGAAGCGCGTCGAGAAGGAAAAGGGGAAGGAGAAGCAGGCAGTGGAGGGTGCCTTCATCGAGGATGTCGCAGACTCGGGCAGCTCGCGTCCCTCAAGTCGGAATGCGCGTGTGGAAGACGTACCTGACGAAGACTCATAACCATAGCCTGTCGGAGACGATGAGTGCTTGGGACTAGTATTATATTCGTGCTATATCTATTTGGCTATTATGACGATTCATGACCTCATGAGCGGATCTGCTAGGGTCCAGATTTATCATCCTGAGCAGGGGTGGAGGTGCGTTTTGAGGCACGATCGAGGCGCCGAAGTGCTGTTTGCGATTGTATGATGCCTTCACGCATCTTCGTGTTCTTTGCCTGGTCAAGGCTCTTTTGAAACAAATCCCTGGATTGCTCAGTGTCTCCGGCCATCTGCTCGTAGCGTCAGCGAGCACACATACTTTAGCAATAACACAGACTCACCTCAAGCAATGAGCCAAGATTAAATAGCACAGCAGCCAGTGCTTCGTCGCACAGCATCAACTCTTCAGGGGAACCCTTGCCCAAGGCCTTGGTGCTCTCGATAGTCGCGAGCCCTTGTCGAGCCCATGCCTCGGCCTGTTTCCGTTTTGCGTCTGTGGGCTCTCCACGGATAGACAGCTCCGCGAGGTTATTCATGAGCTGTCCGCCCCGACAACGCTCCTCGACCGTTGCTTTCTTCTTTGATGAAGCAGGCGGGACGAGCAAGCTGATCGCCTGCAGGTATAGCGGAATAGCGTACCTGATTACCAAGTCAAGAAACGCACGAAACCCTTGAACAAGAGAGCACTTACTCGACGTTGCCCTCGCGCGAGTAGAAGCGCCCCAATGCCTCTAAAGGCGCACCCATGTCCGTCTTGGTCACCCACGGCGGCACGTCCAGCTCTGCGAGCATGAATGGCACACCCGCGTCCTGGACAGCGTCCCCAACCACGAGCTGCCTATTTTGCCCCTCGTCGCGGACAATACGCAGAAGCTCCTCGACCGCCCACGTGAGCCATCGCTCCTCCTCCTCGACAGGCAGCTGGTATGCCTCCGCCATCTCGCCGAGCTTCATCGCGAGCGCGACGGCGCGCATGCGCTCCGGTCCAGAGAGCGTGCCTGGCGCGGCGGCTTGTGCCGCTCGCAGGCGGGAGAGCGCGTCAGTGTAGACCTCGTACGCAGGCTCGGCGCGCTCAGCAGCCTCGAGCACGGAGGCGAGCGCTATTGCGATGCCGGAGAGCTTCAAGTACGGCTCAGAGGCGAAGGCGGAGAGCGGCAGGGCCAGCGCGGTCTCGTATGCGCTGCTGCGCGTCAGCACACAGGATGGCGGGTGCGGGGCGGCGCCACTCACCGACGGAGGTACCGCTCGCTGCGTTCGAAATCGCCCTGGTTCTTCGCCTTGATGCCCGTGCGCAGGTCGCCGCGGACCTCCTGCGGCCACATGGTGAACGCGGAGTAGAACTCGTACCTGTACGCAGCATTTGAGCGCGCGGAGCGGCAGCAATGCGCGGATGCGACCTACACGCCGTAGGCGGTCGACGCTACCCCTAGGGCGATGAGGAGCGAGAAGACGGTCGAGATGCGAGAGTTGGAGCGCGCCCAGGCGAGCGGCGACGACGTCGCCAGTGTGCGGTGCTGCGTGAGCGTCGCACAGAGAGCGTGGCGAGATGTGCGCGGGGCGGGTGTTCGAGCTCTAAGCAGGTTTGTTGTCTGCCGTCTCAGCATATTGTGCACTATTCGCGTTCAGAGGCGTGTCGTGGTGTGCACGCTACCACCCAAGTGCAAGAGTGTGACTTGAGAGTTTGCCGCTGTACCCGTATGCTGAGCGAGATGATACAGTTGGACGAGTAAATATGTCGAGCCTGCAGAGTTGTGAAGAGGGTTGTGTGGTGGTCTTGGTCGGAAGTGGGAAATAGGTCCGTTCAATGTTGCCTTTTCGCTGCTTTTGAAGCGTCCAGATGCGACTGAAGGTCGCAGAGACGATCGCTTATGACTAAGCGTAATGAAGCCGTGACCGGATCACGTTCTCGGTTCGCGAAAGGCGGGGCAGCCAATCAGGTCGATGCACTATGCAGGCGTGACACGCCGTAGATTCTGCGAGCGCTTGCGACAAGCAGTCGCATATTTGTCGCTGTTCGAGAAGGGAAGCTCAGATTCTGCTCGCTGCTTTTGAGCCGCTTAAACGTCGCTTTTCTTTCAGCGACATTGAAGCGGCAACTTTGAACGAACCTAATAACTATTCTGGGATACTGAGCGTTTGTGTTGACTATGTATGAAGGGCCGTATTGGACAAAATTATAAATGTGTCTGGCTAGCTGGAAATGTACATTTCGGTACTAAAACTGCTCGCGTGGTCATGCGGAAACCTGCCACGTGGGTGATAGGCGCCTTCGCGCTATACTTGGTGGCTTACTAAGCTCCAGCCCCAGCACGCCAGTTACACTGGGGGCAATCCAAGATTTCTGCTCTCCGAATATTGTCCAGAAATCCAATGAAGTGTAGGAAATAAAAATTGAATACCTGACTTCCGAATATTGAAAGAAAGCCATAAATAAGTGCGGCATATTCGGAGCTCCGAATATGGCAGCGAATATATTACATAATCGTTTCTCGAATATGAGCCACAATATTCGTTGAATATTCTGCATCAACACATTGTACTAGTAAATATGATAAACAGGGAGTATTCGTGAAACGGTTACATTGTGAAAAATTGTCAGCACCTACAGCATGGATAGTCCCCAGATATGTAACCAACAATTGAAGCCTCGGATGGTGTAAGGCATAAAAACCATATTCCGTGCTGATCTGCCAACCAGAAATGGCATACACTGGGTGATTAATCCATTTCAGCCAATATATAAGGGATATCCATGCTCTGAGTATTAGCAATAACCCACGCTGTATTTGGTCCACGAATGTCCCCTGTTTATCATATTTACTAGTACAATGTGTTGATGCAGAATATTCAATGAATATTGTGGCTCATATTCGAGAAACGATTATGTAATATATTCACTGCCATATTCGGAGCTCCGAATATGCCGCACTTATTTATGGCTTTCTTTCAATATTCGGAAGTCAGGTATTCAATTTTTATTTCCTACACTTCGTTGGATTTCTGGACAATATTCGGAGAGCAGAAATCTTGAATTGCCCCCAGTGTTAAGTTCTCTCTCTAATTGCGCTGCCACCGTAAAATAAGCAGAATGCTTGCGGTGCTATGATATAACTATATCATATCAATTATATTGTTATCACTTCAAGTAGTAATGTTACATGGGATTATCAAGTCAGAGAGAGAGTGTGTGCTGTTCTTCTTGAAATTTAAGTCGCCTGCTTGTTCAATCATATGTCCTTGATGGGATGGTCCTCACATGTCACATGTGACAGCCTCTGAATCGAGCCATGAAGCTCATTGAAAAAGTGAACACGCAGATGGGGATCATATGGATTGCAGTCAAGATGACTATGTCGTGGCGATCGTCGTCCACCAAAGGTACGGGAGCAGCATGCTATGTGTCCCGTAACGCGATGAAGACAAGAATGTACAGCGCCGAGCACTAGTGGCTCGAGCACAGATGGAAGACATCGCGTCCATGTGGCAGGTTTTTGGTTTCGCACGTGGCAGGTTCCCAGCCACCTGGTATTTTGCCTGAAAACGAGCATTTTAATATTGTGTCCAGCCCGGACCGTCAAAACTATGTACAAGCACTTACTAATGTTGTAGGATTGTGCGGTCGTTTTGTGAAGCTGACGCTAGGTCCGTTCAAAGTTGTCGCTTAAATGTCGCTGAAGAAAAAAGCGAGACGCGTGTTTGTTTTTCGGTATGTGATAGTAGTACCTGAGACGGGAAATAGAGAGAGAGAAGTGGGAGATGGTAATGGTAGGAGAAAGAGAGAGAGCGAGCAGCACGTTGGAACGCGCGCGGAAGCAAAACCCAGCGTGCCAAACAAGACGATGGGCGGACAAACAAGTGAGGTCAATGTGTCGTCAGTACGTCTCGGTCCCAAAATGGTAAGCAAGGTGAAGCACGAGCGTACACCCTCCCAGCGTATGGTGAGAAGAGAACATGTAGTGTAAAACAAAGAGGAAACAGGAAAAACAACTCGGTACATCAAGAGCAGTCACAAAGCACGATCAGAGCATTATTTCTCTCTCTGGCTGTCTGTCCACCCAATGGCCAGGAGCTCAGGATCAGAATATCGTCGGGGTATTATCCTAGTTGTTATGAACACTGCAAATACAAAGGAGTCTCTTCATTTTGACTGCCAGCGCAGAGACCTGACGCTGGCCTTGCTTCACCGGGCCTGTTGGGTGACGGTCGTAAGGACCCATCAATAAGGTACAAAGGGACATGCGCGACTGCGTACCTTTTGTAAAGGTAAGCAGAGATCTCTTCATTCGTGCCAGTCGCCAGAATGACTGCGCCTCCGGTAAGGTGGTCTCGCCCTTAGTCTCTGACAAGGACTCCGGCGGTGTATCAACTGAACGCTCTACCGCCATCACCATAGTGTTCGAAGAATGGTCAGTGATAGCATCGCCAGAGTTTGCATTGGTGGGAGCCTCATCGTGTACCAGATCGGGCTCCGTAGTGGCGCCCTCGGCCACAGCTTGAGCCAACGGTACTGCACCGTCAGGTGTCGCCGCCCGAAGCTTACCCAGCGCACCATCGCGTGCTTTCCGGATGAGCCTAGCCAAAATCGCATTTAGCGCATGAGGAGGTGAAAAGGTCGAAGTAAAACGAACTCAGCCATTGCCTCTGCTTCCTCGGCGAACCCACGGGGATCAGCACATTCTCCTCCTTCGGTCAAATCGAACGAGTAGTTGACAAGAGGCACGACATCGATATCATCAACTTTAGCGCGGAATGGACCAAGGACAGCCTCAACGATGGCCTCAGTGTCAGCATCGCTGTCGGCATTAAGGAGGAGGTTATCAGTGTCAGCATCACTGTCGACACTGTCGGAGTACACTGTGTCAGTGTTGCCATTGAGCGTAGGTATACGATCATCGTCTGTAGTGATGGCGGCATCAAAGTGCTCAGAGACAGCATCTTTGTGCGGACATGGCGCGCCATCTTGATCCTCGCTGCAGTAGACCGCCTGAAGCCAGTCTTGCACATTCACGGCGTCAGTCGGAGGGACAGGTGAGTCAGGGTTGGCTACAATTTCGGAAATTTTTGGGGTCTTCTCCGTTTCCACAGGCGGAGGGCCTAGAAATAGTGTGATGGTCAACTTCACAACACGGTATGAAGTCTAAAATCATCTTCGCTCTGTTGTGTGTGTAATGCGTTGTGCTGGGCCCAATCCTCACTAAGATAGTCTTCATGTCTCATCCTTTCCTTGACAGACAGTCTTACAGCATCGCCATAATCTATGTCACGAGTAGGTATGCGGACGATCACACAACCGAAAGAATGCTGATAGCAGTTTGGGAACGGGAATGGCTTTGACGGATGAAGGGGTTCACGACCCGCTGGATGCTCGCTACAGGGCTCGATGGGCGTGCCCATACTCGATGTCTTGAATTCCTCTGACTCATCTTTGGGCATGCCAACTCCCACAAACTGTATGACACAACGATGCCATGGATGACGATGAAGAGGAAAGTCATAGATCTATCATCTTGAATTAGTGAGCGTTTGGCCCAGGACCTTGAACACACACCTCATCTATATATGCTATATACTTGCGGGATGTCAATTCGCTCGCGACAGCAGTAAGGCGCAGATCGTCGAGGCACTCGGCCATGCATATGGGATCCAGCCATAGTGCAATATATGAACCGTGAGGTGGAATATAGCCGGTTGTGCGCAAGTCCGACTCCATCATTGCTTATCCTGAGTATAGCAATGTGCAGTTCCTGTGACAACTTTGCACCATATGCGCAGCTGCGTGTTCTACAACTGTTTCCGTAATCCATGCATCATGTCCGAAGTCCGCATTGCGGGCTTTAAATTCATACAATACTCATGACTCACACCCACTCTAGGGACAGATCTTAAAAGTGTTTGTTCTTATGGGATATACGGGAATTGTCACGAGTTGGTACGGCGTCTAGCCATCTTTTAATTTTTTCCTTTTCGCGGGCTCGAACCCGCGACCTCTGTACTACATGCCCGATATGGACGCATCGCTATCTACTGTACGATTAGATTAGATGGGACGGCAGTGCACGGCACAGCTCGGGCTCCGCTGACACAGCCTCTCTGACTCACCGGCCCCCGGGGCTGCGTCAGCATGCTGCGTACAGACCAGCTGCGCACGGACCAGTGCGCGCAGCCTCCCCTAAACCTCCCCTGTATATAAGCCGGCCTCTGCTGCCCTAGGGACCTCAGTTTCGACCTCTTGTCCCTAGGTCAGTAAGCCTTCAGTTGTATTCCTTTTTCCTTACCTAACTAATATATTATCTTGTCCCTAGCCTTAGGTTTGAGCATCGCTCACCATCGCTTCGGTAAGAATCAGTCGGACGCCCCCAGCTTTTAGGTTTTCCACAGTCGCTTGACCTCAAGTCGCGACATTAGGTCGAAACTCCCCATAGCTGCCGGCGTTCCATCGGACTCCCACAACTCACATTCACTTCCTATAGGTTGGGTGGTGCGCACCCTTACTGTACCCTACGATACCTAGATAGTGAAACATTTGTCTTTCCGTTCTATTCCTTGTACTACTAGCGCCCATACTGGCGCCTGTCTTAGCGCTCACCCGCAGGTTGAACATTATGTAGCTTACATAATGGGGTCCGTGCGCACTTCGTGCCTGGTATCGTACCACTATGTTTCTTTCTTCACTAACATGACCACATAGACATGATGGTCCGTGCGCAGTCGGTACTTGTATAAGTAGTTGTACCATTAGTCGGTCGAACCCTAAGTTCGACCTGGTTATTCATTCAAGTCTCTGCTCCTCTTCGCTTGGGGTAGTGGTCATTCTCGACTTCCTCGCTCGATCTTCAGGACGACGCACTGTCCATAAGTCCTCGCTCGTCGTCTACGAGTCAGGCATCAATATAGGAGTGTAGACCGTTGTATCAAAAGGTCGAACTTTCTAAGCTACGTTCCTAGTTTCACCTAGTCGAACAACTCATCCACCATCACGTCGAACAACGCAGTAAACCCGGTTCCCTTGGGACTACCAGCCCTCGCAGGATCTCCCCTTCTCCAGTACGACCGAGCAGACCGTTGCTTCGTCACCACCACAAGAACGGACTCCCATCTATCCTCGAGGCGGCTCCTGGGTTC
>NW_020169840.1:428961-458463 GCF_002117355.1 Postia placenta MAD-698-R-SB12 | reverse complement strand
CTGTCGTACTTCTCTCTAAAAACACAAGATCCGGTTCCCCCCTCGAGTTCAGAGCTCATAAGTCGAGTTCGCCCCGCGTCTAAGCCTTCAACTGCGTCACTTCGTCCCTCGCTGCGTAACCTCGAAACCTCGTCCACTGCGTTTACTCGTCGATACCGTCTCGACGAACCCTTCGACTTCGACTATTGTCGAAGAAACTGCGAACTGCGTCCTAGCTAAGTCCCCCCCTATCGAATCGTGTCCCTTCTCTCTACGATACATCGAAGAGCTCTGCCGAGCTTCGATCATCGCTAACTTTCCACAGCCTCCGAGTAGCTTCGACGATGTGTCGAAGCCACCTCGTACCTTCCCTAGTGTTCGTAGCCTTTTCCAAGAACGTTTCTCGTGTTCACTCGAAACGCGGGACACCTTGCTGCTAACTCCCCTCTCACTAGACTATAATCCGTCTCTCTAGTCCCTTTAGGTCGCACCCAGGTTAGGGGTTAGGGTTTCGTAGGTCGTATCAGCGCATGAAAGTGTACTACGACAAGCACGTGCAGGAGGCACCGGTCTTCGCGCCGGGGGACAAGGTTTGGCTTGACGCCCGGAACCTTAAGCTGAAACAGCCGAGCAAGAAGCTCAGTCCCAAGCACCTCGGACCTTATGCCGTGCGGCGAAAGCTCGGAGACTTGGATTATGAATTAGTCCTGCCGAAATCGGTGCCGGTGCACCCAGTATTTCATGTCTCCTTGCTCAGCAAGTACACGCGTAGTGATATCCCGGGCCGGGAGCCAGAGGAGCCGCCTGCGATCGAGGTCGAGGGCGACGAGGAGTACGAGGTTGAGCGGATCAAAGATTCAAGGATCTTCCAGCGTCAGCTGCAGTACCTCGTCAAGTGGAAGGGTTATGATGACTCGCATACGTCATGGGAACCGGCGCGCAACGTTGCGAATGTGCCGGCCCTCATAGCCGACTTCCACCGGAAGAACCCGAACGCCCCTCGTCGCCTCAATGCTGCTATCTTTGGTGGTCTCAACTTTCAGCCAATACCTTCGCCGCTGACTGAAGCACGCTGCCGCTCAGGGTGGGAGATGGGCAAGGGCACCTCGCATGAGGTCATGCGCCGTTGAGGAGGGGGTAATGTCACGAGTTGGTACGGCGTCTAGCCATCTTTTAATTTTTTCCTTTTCGCGGGCTCGAACCCGCGACCTCTGTACTACATGCCCGATATGGATGCATCGCTATCTACTGTACGATTAGATTAGATGGGATGGCAGTGCACGGCACAGCTCAGGCTCCGCTGACACAGCCTCTCTGACTCACCGGCCCCCGGGGCTGCGTCAGCATGCTGCGCACAGACCAGCTGCGCACGGACCAGTGCGCGCAGCCTCCCCTAAACCTCCCCTGTATATAAGCCGGCCTCTGCTGCCCTAGGGACCTCAGTTTCGACCTCTTGTCCCTAGGTCAGTAAGCCTTCAGTTGTATTCCTTTTTCCTTACCTAACTAATATATTATCTTGTCCCTAGCCTTAGGTTTGAGCATCGCTCACCATCGCTTCGGTAAGAATCAGTCGGACGCCCCCAGCTTTTAGGTTTTCCACAGTCACTTGACCTCAAGTCGCGACAGGAATTCGGAAAATGTTAGTAGCTAAGCAAGGCAGGATACGCAAAAACACAACAATTCGCTGCCATCATCAGCAAAACCAGGTTTGGCGTGTAATACAATATATTAGTTATGGGTAATCATCATGATTGTCCATGCTTGTTATTTGCTGATATGTAATTACACGCCTGTCTAATTATGGGACATGATTATGAAGTAGTCAACATTCAGGCAATGTGTGTGCAACTTAGAGCCAGAATGGTATGCGTCTGATAATCGATTGCAGACACGTCATCATAATTTTACTTGATTGTATGAATGCCCAGATATTGTGATAGTGTGCTAAGGCTTGGTATGTATCTTAAATAAAGCGATATAAATATTCTAATTCCAATCACGTTGCGTATCGTATGGATTCCGACACTGCATGCTGACAAATGCAACAATGGATGTGATGTAAGAGTGCGCTTGACCGATCATACAGAGAATCAGGCTTCAAAAGTCATTACATTAGCATATCTAGTGCATTGTTTCGTCCTCTGTGTCCTGACTCCTTGTCATCCTCAGGGTCTGAGCTTGTTTAAGTCTATGTCGTCGTCTAGATGTCCGAGCCATGAGCGCTAGCGCCGGCATTAACAGACTCGCATGGGGTGCAGTCTGCTAGGTGTGCTAAATACACTAATGTCTTCATAGCTGTGACTTGAGGAAATGTAGTGTAGAGTACGAGGTGAGTCTTTCAGTGTGCCGTTGGACCGTTAGAATGATGAGTCGCTGGCCGGATCTTAACTGTTACAATGATACAATGACTACGCCCATCACGCACGCAGCCATATGGTATTTGTCTCGCACCCAGACCCACAGTATTCATACCCCATTTCGCAGTGGCGGGGCGTGGATACGGTGGGTCTGGATACAAGGCAAAATTGTATTTTGCTTTCAGCTGGTTTGTCTGTCAGCGGCTATATTCAGTGAGTTGCCGAATGGTGAGGCTCATGATTATTGGTGAGCCAGACACATGCTATGTGAAATTTCCTTTGCCAACTGCAGATAAGAGAGCACATCTGAGCACATCTGAGTACAGTACAGTCCTCGCCAGCCTGAAGACCTCAAATATCCTATTCAATTCTGCTTTTTAAGTTGGTAAGTTACAGCCTTTTCAGATCCCATTTTCTGGCTGTGTCTCATTATGCTTATAATCTTGCATGCATATAGTGTGATTTACAGGTTGCCAATTTGCATAACTCAACACAAAGCCAAACTGCTTGAGTGGTAATACAAGTAAGTTTCATACTCTCTGCGACTTCAACGTCCTGCTGATGTCACATTGAGGCAGAACATTGAGACGGCGGTAGCGCCAGCGGCCAGCCTCAGGAGCCCAGCTTGCAGCTCGACGTCTACAGGATCAGGTGGCTGGATCAGGCGAGAACCTGTAGACTGGTGCACCTGTAATAGTAGTTAGTACCTATATAATTATGAGAAAATAAACATGATTTGTAATGTTTCTGCCACAATTTATTTGTGAGGACCCCGGGGGCCAGGGAACCGTGACCAGGCGAGAGTAATGAAGCCTGTTCAGGCAATCGACATTCACCATTGAAGCAGAACATTATAATATCATGTAGGAATATAATGGTGGTACATTCATGGCAGGTGATGCAAGAAAAGTACATCTTGCCAACAGCCACCAATATTGCACCTATTGCAATGGATTGGGAAATTGCCAAAGCGGACTCGCCTCGATAATCGCATATCTCTCATGTACAATTATGGTGCTCAATTACATTGATTGTGTCATCATGTAATAGATTGCAGGATGGATCTGGTTTTGCTGATGGTCCAGCGCCGGCCCCGTGTTATGGTTCTTTCATTTTGGACGCATTCCTGGATCATGGAACCCTATATTTACTTTAGTTACCATACATGGCATATGTTTTTCAGGACTATCTCAGACCTTACCTATGTCGCAGATAGGTTTTCTCTTCACAGATATGTTCTGTACTATGCATTCATGTAATATGTAGTTTATCATGCAGTTTGTACAATATAAGAGCAGGCTGAGACTGAGATCATTTCATCAGTCTTCAGTTAATGACATGGCTAGGTTTTAGTGGAAACCTACCGCAGACGATGGCAGGTTACACTCGGCTGTATTCAGACTGGAAGAGAACAGAGCAAAAATATGGGGGTTTCAATTTTGTGTACACTAGTATTGCGAGAAGACAATATGGGGTTGAGATGTAGGTGGTGGTTTGGAAGAAAGGAGAGAGTGAGTTCGTTGTCGACGCATGCGCGCGAAGACACCCAGCAGCAACAAACAGACTGACAGCTTTCCAAATACATGATGTCAGTATGCAGTTTGGCGTCCGAAAGTAGGAGTAAGCCTAGGCTTACATTTAGCCTCGAAATGCTAACTGAAGACTGGGGTCATTTCCTCAGTCTTCAGTTGGCATTTCAAAGCTAAAACCTAGCCATGTCACCCCGTGATGCTGGGTAGCAGTTCCAAAACACAGCTAGCCAATACTAATCCAGAATGCAATTTGTTCTTCACTCTTGTCTTCTTAGTATAACACCAGATATCCCAGCTCATCACAAGCGATCTTCTTCAGGCTCTGCATAAATAGTGAACTAAGAAATGGACTGGTACATATAGGAATACGCACCACCTGGACCACTGGAGGATTCATCTGTGCGGCCAAAGGACATTCATGCCATGTGGTATGGCATGGGCCAGCGGCATACCCCCCTAGTCCTTCATCGAAGACGGCCCAGTCTCGAAAACAAGTAACACGCAAGCGGCATCTCTTCTGGCGCATAAGGGGAAGGCGCATCAAGACGACCTTTTCCATGACATCCGCCCACTCATCCAGGTCTTCTGGATAGCGGGCGGATATGCCGATCTCCACGCCTGGATGATAGTCGGCCGCGCGCGCCAGCTCGGCATCCAACACCGACCAGTCCAGCTGCAATGAGTCCGCAGCGGTGTCGAGCCAGTCCGATGAGGTCCCGAGTATGCGCACGGTGAGCGCGATTGTACGGGCCATCCAGTGCAAAGGTATGATTCGCGACAAGAATGAGGCCTCTTCCCCTTCGGCATGCGGGACTCTTATGGCAGAATCCCTCATATGCAGGACGCGAAGTCCGGTATTACTAGCAAGCAACGTGCCCGGCTCGAAGAATTCGAGCGTCCGGCGCTGCATCACGAACATGTCTAGGCGCTCCAGCGACGGGCCAGCTTCGCGGAGAAGATCCACTACATTTGCGAGGGAGCCTTCAGTACCCGTGTCGAACACAAGCTGAAGTTTTCGTGGACGCAGCCGCAGAGAGCACCTGGCAAGTATCGGAACAATACGCGAAGAGGAAACGCCGTGCTGGAAGGTCATGTCGTGTAGCTCATGGTATCGGTCAGCCTGAGCCACTGACAGCCGAGTGATGTGACGTCCGGGGATAGGGAGGACTTCCAGCAGGTAGAAGGATATGTAGGCGCGTTAGAGTTGGTACGATATGAAGGAGCTGGAAGAAGCTTGCCTCATCGATCTCAATGCCTATCAAAAAGAGGAACTTGATATCAGGGAAACTCCACATTTGAATGTGTGCGTCGGGCACGAAATCGGAAGAGTTCCACTCCGAGAGAACCAGGGCCGTGACCTTGTAACACTTTGCGACAATGCGGAGCAGGCCACCTTCCAAGTTCACAGGTGCCGAGACGTCGTTTGGAGCCGGCTTTGTAAGGTGCAAGTAGGTTACGTAGTTTGCAATCCGCGGGGACCGGTCTAATATGCTCAGGAATAGAGCGTACATAGCCGCCTCTCGTAGGGCAACTAATCTGAACAGGTTGAAGCGACTTCTATGGCAAAGAATGCGGCCTGCAAGACCGCACGCAGCCAGAGTGGGACCATCGCCTTGTAGGCAGTCAACAATCTGGTCACAGATTTCTGGAGGAAATCCGATAGGAGCTCCTGCGCCAGGGCGTGTTTTATCATCAACTTTGAATGGGCTTAGCATTGATACAAGGCCTACCTGCCATATGATTGTGCAAAGCACCGATATGCTGAGACAAACAATACAAATTGCTCACTACGCAGCCGACCAGGTCAACCCGCGGCGATGTGGGCGAGGGAGAGTTTTGAAACACTATGAAGTGACGAGCTTTCCGCAATTGGCGAAAGGCACTGAAAAGTGGGTAGCCATGTGACAAATCCATATCAGATAGGGCTCCAGAATCTGACTATCCTAGATCGTGCCAGATGCATCAACAGTTTGCCGAGATTGTCCTCGTTAACCTTGAGTCTCGACAAACCTCAGGCTGGAGCTAAAATGCTTGCCAGTGGCGCTTATAGGCGTGAATGAGCTCAACATTGCGCATTGCGCCAGTTTTCAAGTCGCGTGTTTTGAAGCATAGCGCAGGCTTGTAGTTTTCCCCACAATTGAAGTGTAGCGTTGCCGAGAAATATCACTCTCATCGGGCGATCATAAGGTTAATTGACATCGTGATTCAATCATGTGGTGCCCTTGAGGAGGACCAGTCGTCGCTCACCCGCTTCGTCGCGCACATTGGCTGAAATGGCTGGTACGGCCGTTATGCCCTAAACTGACATATCCAACGTTGGTGTGCGGGGACGAGCATATGGTGTCTATTGCTTATCGCTGAATTGGACACCTTAGGTAGCGATGCGTTTCGATGCAAAATCCCTCCCGTATTATGCTGTCTAGATAGTTCACAGTAATATATCCCTGATGGCCTGAGTCTATTACCCGTACCTGCTGGTAAATGCATGAGATAATCTACCTGAACCTGCGATCAATGGCTATCCTCAACGGGCTCGACTAGCGGCGTCCGTGGGTTTCGCCGTCGCCAAGATCTGCTAGAAATGCTCAGCCGTGCGTCGAGATCATCGTCCTCGTCCCCTCCGTCTGAGTCATGGGATGCATCGAAGGAATATGGTAGGGGAACCTCCCTTGTCACACGATACTGATCCATGTTCCCAACATGTTCATTCTCTAGACGATCTAGAATATGCCAGTCAGGTCAGCGTGGTGCGTCAAAGATGAAACCTAAGACGTACAGAAGTTCCACTGCCATCTTCTGAGCATCTCGAGCATGGCGGCTATAAAGGTCCTGATCACGTAGTTGATACCGTGTTCGGGGATATACATGAGGAATTCAAAACGAATGACGATGTTCGAGATCTAAAAGCAGTCAGGTGAAGTACCAAGGACAGCAGATTTACTCTTACAATAGCAAAGTAATATAGCTGGGCGGGACAATACGTAAGAAAGATACGACATGTGTGTAGAATGATTGACTGACCGGAACGTAGGATGTATATATTAGATCCGATCGTAATAGAGGATATTTGGCATGGCGACGCATCAGCGACCAGTCCATGAGAATGTCCTATCCGTACGTTGAAATTTAACATATATGAGTGGACTGGGAGGAAGCGCACCCATGCAGCAGCGTATGTCGCATAGCATATGCCTAGGATAACCCAGGCCACGAAGCGACTACCATAACCGCCACCTGTCGGAGTGCGTCTCAGCGCATATCCAATCTTTGTATAAGTGACCGACCTTGTGCTCTCCACAAGTAGTAAGTGAAATAGTAGATGATCCCAGTGCCGTATTTCCCCGCCTGCTCTGGCCGTCAGTCCAGAGACCTGTGCGAGCGACCAATAGGACTTACGTTGATTAGATGGGTGACCAACCGCGAATCCACCCAACGTTTGATACTTTGAACGAATCGCACAAAGAAGGGGAGCGCAGCCAGGGCAAATGCAGGCGCCCAGTACTTACCTGTTGTGCACCTGCGCCAGTTCACAACATCATGGCTGTAGGCACACCCAACAAAATAGAGGTTGCCCAGGGTGAAAGCTAGACTGCAGAATTGATCGCTTAACAAAAAACCTATCAGATAATGGCCCTAGGACAGCCCTCGTAGAAAGTATACCCACCCCATCCAGAAGTCTTGAAACTGGTTGAGAGGATAGTCAGTTTGTTTGCCAGAACACCGAGCAGCACACGAGCAACATACCTCCACACGCCGGACACCCGGTGAGAGCTGCCTGCCAAGGTTCCTGACGAACCAGTACCGAGATGGTCTGTATAGTATCGGCAACGGGTTCAACCACACTGCTAGAGCCCATACAAGCCACAGCAATGGCCAAGTAGAAGGTGTGATGGTAGAGGCGCCAACGCGCGCGAATGATAACCAGAGGGCATAGCAGAGCGTGGACAGCAGCAGTGTAGGAACCTGTTGAGGTCAAATAGATAAATCAAGGTATGGTTTTACATGCGACGCCATGCAACGGACCTCAAAATATTCTCTATAGTCTAGTCGTGTGCGCAAATCCAATTCTAGTAAAGAGAGTCATTGAGCTATGGAAACCCTGGACAAGAAGGGGAAGACATACCGAATATAAAAGTGTAGTTGATACGTGCTTTGTGCCATACGAGAAGATTTAACCCGATCAACAGGGAGAAAAGGACAGGAACGAGAAAGATCCCATAGACAAATAGCAACCCATCCCATGACGGAATTGCTGCTCGAGTCTCGGGTTGGAAGCCTAAATTCTAAAATGTCACGCCCGCTCTTACTCTCCGTGGGTTACAACTCACTTTTGACGATTCCATCCGCCAATGCGGGCACGGCAAGCCCAAGGAGCATCCCGCTTCTGAAGGTACTGAAGTGGTGGCTTTTATGCTGCGAGTCGCTTCGCAAGCGCGCCTGTGCCTTCTTCTTGTCACCTCGTGCTGCAGAAGGCCGTATAAAGATATAAAAACTACAACAATATGAGATGCTTAGGCACACCGAAGCGAGCAGCAAACATATCCTCTAGCTCGCGTAATATCCGGTCTAAACTAGCCCCGGATGCAAATGCACTGGGCTCAATCTTCTCCACGGTGTACGCTTGTTGGGCGGGTATCTGTGAGCAAGTTGATTGCGCTTCCCTTGGCCAGTTGTGATTGATCTTACGAGTGTCACTTTCTCGAATTTCTTCAGAGCCTTCCGGAAACCGATGAGATTCAACGTCTGAGGAGTACCATCAGCTTTAGACTTGGCTGGGTAGCCAGGTAACGCCATACCCGATAGTTGTTCAGGACCTCCAACCCTCTGCTTCGTTCAGTATGACCCGCAATCTCGGGGAGCCAGCTGATCGCTCACCGATAGCATTCCTGGACGGCCTTCTTGAGAGTCTTCTTGGCCTCCCGATACTCATCGGGATCGCGGATAGTAGCAGTAGTGATACCCTTAGCCTTGCCGTTGAGACCCTCGTTAGTTGCACTGTGTGTAAAGCCATTCTGTTTCTTGTCTTCGCTGCCTTGGCCGCTCTCCCATGCTTGAATCAGGGGCCTTGCGTCGTCGCCAATGTGCGAGCGGTTCGCAGAGCTGTTTCCTTCCGAGCTCTGGATAGACCGTACGCGCTCGACTGTTGCGATAGAATCCGCGTCCAGAGCAGCATTCTTTACTTTGAACGTGTGCATTTCGACATCCTTAGATATGATGTGGTCGGTGTCGCCGATGGTCCTTTCTTCCTCTTCGGCGTCCTTGCCGTCGTGGTCGTGGTCGTGGTCGGAGCCCGTACGCTGCTTACCTAGGCGGATGGAGGGTAGCGGGGTCATGCGGACGGCACTGGGCGCGTGGTAGATCCGATGGAGGAAGGAAGGGACAGGAGGTGGTCGCAACCATGCTCTCCGCGTGGCTGCGTGTGGGTGGGCTTCCTAGAAAACAATGGATGGTTAGAGACATTTAGACTTTCAGAAATGGGGTGCAGCGGAGAACAAGATACCCGATACTTGGATCAGATCTCGCTTCCGGCATCTATGGGCATTCAACTCTACGTCGCGATAGAAATCGGGTACAGGATAAGCGGCGAATGCACTCATCGATGTACCGATCACCCTCGGTCATCTCACCCGGCATGTGGGAGTGCGATCATCTGGTCGAAACTAGCACCCTGATGTCGGATTGATACGAGGCGAAGCATCGGCAAAGGGAACTGCTATCATGTCCGCTGTACGGACGACACGCTAGATATAAGGAGCTACGTACGTGAAAGGCACGTCTGTGATTTTTTAAAGTTTGCAACTGTGTCTTCAGCACTTCATATCTGAAATAACAAATCAGCACCGCTCGACTGGAAAACCCTTATGTTCAACGCCAAAAAATGCAAAGATGCACAGGCCTAAATCCATGCATATAGCGTCTGCTAGGTGTTTATTTTTAAAGCCCTTCTACAACGCCTTGCGCACATCTCAGTCAGGTTGCATCTCGCAGCTATGTATCTCTACAAGAGCATGCTTCGTGCGTGGAAGTCGCGCATCTTACTAGTATCTCACGGTGAAGAGACACCTACCTAGCCTTAAGTTCCCTTTCCCTTGCGCAAAAGAAACTCTCGACTTTGTCCAGCTCACTATCCAATTTGTCGAAGAAGGCGCGCTCCACAGGCGCAAGCAAGGGTAGAATTTCACGCAGTGGAGGGTTTGAACCAGGGGGCCATGGCGATCTAGGGAGTCTCTGAAACCCGTGGGCGCTACTGGGCGAAACAGCGGCCTGCGGTTGTGACTACGGCACAAAGGTAAGGCCCCCGCAAGACTGGTAGGCTTAATGACGTCACCTGTGCGCGACTGACCACGGTGCTTCGTCGTCGCAGGCGGGGGAGGACACCAGAGCTAGTGGCCGTATCCGAATGCGCTAGCACAGGGCTGGAAGCACAGCCATTGTTGTGGGCATTGTCGACCGCAGACCCGTGCCCGGCGACATGAACGGGTGCGGGTGCGGATGTCTCAGCGTCTTCAAGCAAAGTCGTCGGACCCGTGTCAGCCGGCGCGCCGGCGCTAGGGTATGGCGATAATGCAAGTGCCGACGTGGTGCCTGGTTCAATGTTGTCCTGTTCTTGTATCCGACGTATTGCTGTTATGCGTTTTTTGAGGCCTCTGTAGTCACTGCAAATGCTGGCAGTCAGTATCTCACTGCGGGGGAGATGACGGCTGGCACGAACATGTATGCCTTCTTCCATTCTGGTGTCTATGAGCCAGCCGGGTACTCAGCAGTCTGCAGAATAGTTTGTTAGGTTGCTCACCTGAGTTTCCTCTAAGTAACTACTCGGCAGACGGTGACAGCATGTGCGCCGTGAGACACATCACGTCGTCAAAATCAGCATCACAGATTCAAAATCGATAAGACGCACCGTGCAAACTTCATGGAAATCGTCAAAAGAGATCGTGGGGTACTTCCTAAAGCTGTTGTACACTTGCCCGCTCCTCAAGGGTGGATGCACGGCCAGGGTATCGTCGTTCGCTGAGAGAGTCGTCGGGCGTTTTAGCGCCAGCGAACTGCAGTCACGCGGTTTCCGACATCCTGATGGCGCTTCAGTGTTTCAGTAGCCAGCCACTTTGCGCGTTGTCATCGCCAATCAATGTCAACGAGAAAAGATTTTAAAGACTGCAGACCCATTCTGGGCTCAAGACGGGCACTACGAAGACGGCTCTCGTAGAGGGTGTCTCCTAATGGTATCAGATTTCGTACCGAATGGCAGAAAGGGTGGCCTCGATGACCAGACATGCGTTTGAAGTAGTAGCACTCGACAAAGCATTAGCAAATTCTCACAATAACGACGCAGAATTTGACAGGAACCAAGAATTTAACAATATAAGTATGCCCAAACAGGGGTTCGGAAGTGTTGCCAGCGTGTGCCGGCGCCTACGCGGTCGCGTTTTGATGGCACGTGTAATGAGCAGACATAATAGTCTGCGTTGCGAGCCATTTACGGACATGGATGACAGTCGATCAATATCCAATATCTAGTATATGAGCAGACACACGTCCGCAGTTGCTTCTGAGTCCCGGTCCTTTCCTTAAAGCTTCGTAGCAAGCCATTCCTGTTACGATATAGTTGTCCGTGGACCAGCTAATCCTAGTCGACACTACACTGCGAGAAACAGAAACACCCTAACCAGTAGGAGGCTGTTGCCCTTACTCGAGCATTCCTGTGTGGCATTTCGCTAGCTTGAATCCATGACAGGTATGAGGTCTACCGCGTGTTCACGCACGCGCAAAGTTTACAAATCTATACTCATAGACACAGATACCACACGACCCAGATTTCCCTTGGAAGTCTGCGAGCAGATCGTTGACTATCTCCACAATGATCGTGCCGCACTCGCGGCGTGTGGTCTTGCGGGACGCGTATTCCGTTACAGGAGTCGATTCAACATGTTCAAAGAAGTCGACCTGCGCAAGGAGCGAGCGTACGCTCTATTCATAAGCATACTCAACCGGTCGCCTGGGATCGCAGACTATGTTACCAGTCTGTGTCTGGGAAAGCCGCCCGCGCGGTTCGTGTTGGAAGACCTGCTCCGCGTCTTGACGGAGCTGCAGAACGTCACGGATCTTATGCTCGTGGGTTGGAGCGCGTTCGACATCGGGCTTGACACGCGCGTCTTCCAGCGGCGCTTCTCCAACATCAAGTCACTCTTCCTAGCAAATATCGAGATCGACGAGATCGACTTCTTGTTACTCTTCCACGCGATGCCATCTCTAGAGCACCTGACCCTATGCACCGTGAAAGTCCTGCCGGCTCCCGAGGAGTACGCTGACCAGCTCCCTGTGGCAAGGTCTAATTCGATGCACGAACTGCATGACATGATATTTGTCCACGTGTCTTCCCCCCCTATGCGCATTGTTCCGATACTCGTCAAGGCCCCACTGCAGCTACGTCCCAGAAAGCTTCAGCTCGTGCTCAACCCGAAGGCGGAAGAGTCCGTCGAGGACGCGCAAGATCTCCTCCGCGAAGCTGGGCCGTCGCTAGAGCACCTAGCGATGACTGCGATGCAGTGCGAGCCCCGCGTATCCGCCATATCCTTTGCCGACAACACCGAGCTCCGCGTTCTGCAATTGAAGGACATCGCGCTCGGAATGCTGGACGAGACAGCTTTGGTGAGGCGCATGCCTTTAGACTGGATTCCAAGCACGCTCGCACAGGTTCTCCCGCTGCATACACGTCTACAAAAGATTCAGCTCCTCCTTCGCATGGTCCATTGGCAGGACTGGACCGATACGGGCGAGTATCAATCGCGGCTCGACTGGTCAAGGATGGATGCCGAACTGGCCCGCATTGCCGATGAACACCCGGACGTGGAGATCTCAATCTGCGTACGCCGCCCCGAAGAGCTCGAGGTGTGGTATTACAAGATGGAAGACCTAATCTTGGACTACCTTCCACGACTCACCAAAAACAAGTGCCGATTGGGCATAATATGTTTCCAGAACATGTCTGGGAATGGCTACCTGGGCGGAGGGATCAGTGGCCGGACCTACGACAACTGGTACTATTGTCCGTTGCCAGACAGCGGATTTCATGACTCGGATCATGTGTATTCTGGTACGCAGAACACACTCGCCTCACTTTGCATCATAACATGTGCAGACGATTCCTGATTTCAGGGGACGAAAGTCACGACGAGTCTACTGGATGAAGCACGTGAAAATATATACGACTCTCAACAGGATTCCCCAGGGCCTTAAGCGGCCTCCGGGCTCCCCCTGGCTCGATACCTAGAACTTGGAGATTGAATCTACAATTTCGTCAGCTGACCTGTACGAAGATGATGAGGGTGTCGCACTACACTAGGGTTGATGTCATAAATGAACGAAGCGCTTGCCCCTCGAGTCTGTTCTATCTTGTACGATTAAGTCTATTCATTCTGAAGTAGAACCACACCTTTCAGCTATTCGGCCCATCCGGAATCAAGCCCTTCCCCAGTATTAATTCCATTGAACCTTTAATCTATTTCGTTTCCAACACAAAGCATACAACATGCAAGCAAGCCTCAATCTGGCCACATGAGTGCAAGTAACAAGTCAACGCTTGAATGATACGAGTTAATCAGACAATTGAGTTCTAGAGGAATATCTTCTCGAAGTATCTCCCCAAGCCTTCAACCCCACGTGCAATCGCGCCCACCACACCATCAGGTCTGACAGCCACGGCGATGGTCTCCTTATCCAAGGCTCGGTAAGTCACATATGCATGCCCGCCATCGTCGTCGATGATCATATAGACGTCATCTACCCTCGAAAGCCCTGAGGAACCTTGTGGGGACACAACCAGAATTCTGACAATGCCTTTTGTTCCAGCTCTTAACAGCAAAAGGTATGGCTCCAGGACCTCCTCGTTCATGGAGGAGATAACCACAGTGTGATGCGTGGTGCCAAAGACGCGCAGAAGAGAATAGGTCTTCCCCTCGCCGTCGACCAGGTCGGGCGCGTCAGGCGCCCGATCTCCTGCCCTGAGCACATCATCTTTCTGCGAGCCGTACGCATTCGCGCGAAGATCTTCGCCCTCGTCCGCAGGGCGTCGCTCGTCAAGAACGATGGAGCTCCATCGGTAATTTACTCCAAATTGTTTGACATGGTCATTGCGCGTCCGTAGCGCCAATATTGCACGTGAGAGGCCAGCTTCGTCCTTAGTTGCAGTAGCAACGTTGCGGAACAGCTCGCTGGTTATTTTCAGCATGTCGATAATCACGGGTACACGTTCTTCGCTGTAGGTCGACAGCAGGCTCGGATCAGAGAGGCCCTTCTCGACGAGTGCTAGTTTCCAAGCGAGATTGAACTGAGAGAACAGAATATATGAGCGATATGGCGCGGTCATGTCATGGTAAGTGCGCCTACCGCATCTTGGATGCTGGAGCTAAAGATTGGAAGTTACTGATCAGATGCGTTCGAAAAGCACGATATGTACGTATATACGTACCTGTCCGCTCGCCGGCGTGTGCACATGGGAGCATTTATGATAAATCCAAAGTCAGACATCCAAACCACGTTGATTGTGGTTGACACACCACCGGCCAGGAAGACGCGATTGCTCTGGAATGTGTCTTCCATTCGGACTTGGGGTCTGTAACAATACAAAGTCAATCAGTCAGCTTGAACGAGATTCATGGTACTGACCTCGACTCTGCAACATTGATGATGTCCCCGAAAACGATATCATCTCTGTCAGTTCCTTTTTTGAATGTTCGTAATAAGTTGTCGCGATCCGACACAAGAGGCGCCAGTTCGACTGCACCGCCGACAAGAAAGAAAAAACAACGGGCGAAGTCTGCCTTGTCGAACTCCATGTGATGTAATCTCCATCGAATAGGAGTAACGTTATGAAGCTTACCTTCCATATATTCTAGCCGGATGACCTGGCTGATTGATGATATGCAGCGCTCCCCGCGAGTGGCGAATCTTGAATTTCACTACCATCCAAAATCAATAACGTTTTGGGGCCGATATCATTACCTGTAAGACAGTATGTCGTATCTTGTCGAGCTCAGATGCACAGCATGTGAACACACGGGAAAACATGTAACGCGTCTTCGCCCGTCGATTGCATGCATATATATTATGTGAGTCTGTGGCAATAGACATGACGGATCGCCGGATCCTTGGTACGGACTCAGGATGACAAGCCTAACATGCCAGGAGATGTCGACCACAGAAGCAACGGTTGAACAAAATATCTAATAAAGTAACTGAGGCGTCAGCAAGGGTACGGCGCAAACGTGAGAGCAAAGGCGTGGAAATTGTGTCTGGGATAGCGTGATGCACAGCAGGGAAGAGATAATAGGTATAATGATAATAAGCAAGGGACTATCAGAACAGAAAACGACGACCACCGTCACAACGGAACCCTGTAAGTTTTCGTTGGAATTTGTTCAGTTCCCGAGCATTCCGGGTGTTCCTCCAGGATACGGGACCTGCACTCTGCGGAGGCTGGTAAGTCCCAGTGCCGCCGCAATTCGTCTGGGCGGCCGTATCGCATGTGGCAGCCTGCACAGACCCACAGATGCGTCCTATGTTCCTCTCCAGTCTTGTCACGGTGGGTGCGTGACTTGAGATGGCGGGTATATGTCCCCTTGTCGGCCAATTGCTCCCCGCAACATAAGACGGGGAAGCCCTCCTTATATCTCTTGCGCGGTTTTTCCTCAGCCACATTCTGCATGCAACGTTAGACAGGGTTAGAGTTAATAAAGACACTAAATACTTACTTCTTTATCTCTGACTCCTAGCTTGCGTTTCTTGGAACCGGTGTTGGACGCTTTACGGAGCGTCGCACTGTCGGCGACGGTGTATGGAATGGCAGAAGGTCCTGCCACAGGGTCACCTACTGCAGGCGGTCGACTGAATACCAGCTCTAGCTCCCCAGGGGTGCCGATGTCCCGAGGCCAATCAGCCTGCGCCTATAGTCACGCCAATCAGATCCTCGCCACATGTCCAGCACGACGTTACAGACCGTTGCGTTGGCGATATTTAGGAGGATACGTGAGCAAGCTTTGTTGCTCAATACTTGCTTCTCTGAGAGGGGTTTTGGAATGAAGGCAGCGGACATGGTGATAAAAGGCGGAGACTGGAGGGAAGATGGGGGTCGAGTGTAGTCGCAGTTTGTGGGTAGGAGATGAAGGACCAAGCAGCGGAGCGTCCGCCCTTAAATATGCGCGACACGGTCGCGACGCGCATTCACACGCGGAGCGGGAGCAGTGTGCTCGGCCTACAAGAGTCGACGCCAGAAGGTCGCCCGCTGATTGAGCGTGCTGCCCTTGTCTTCCATGCGCCCAATCCGTCCTTGCATTTTGCTCGGGTTGATCAGATCAGCAGATGTGCCACTGGGGAACCCCGCATTGTTTGTGCTCACCCTTCCTGACTCGGCCCTGTCTAACGTTGCATGAAGGCATTGTCCTCCACGTCGGGTCAGATGTTTGTCTGCCCCGATTATGGTAAGAACCCCGGGGTTCCTACCGCTGCTGCAAGATCGGAATTAGTGCCGGCGCCTCCCCCCGTGCCTCTCCTCAGCGTGCCGCGCACTGGGATGGCGTCACTGACTTGTAGCCAAGTCCCTGTACGGGGCTATTGGCATGCCAACCCTGCACAATTGTGCCTGGGGGCCTCCGTACAATGATTCTGAGAATGACACCGGAAGCACTTTTATGGCGCAGAATGGACAACAGTCATATCTGCAATGTGAAATCGCCGCTCACCGCCGAAACAGTTTCCGCAATACGGTGCAAACCTCTTGGCGTCTTCGGACATGTGTGCCTCGCTAAGGCATCTAATACTTCTGGCGTCCTGTCAGCTCCTACCACGAAGTTCTCTGGTGTCAGAAAAATTGCGACTGCGCGCCGACGATACCAGGGGTATATGCTTTGGTTACAATTTGGAAACGCTGCTCGATATCGCATACTATGGCTTACCAGTGGATGCCCCCCCCTCTCGATGGCCAGGTTTGTGATGTGCAACAACTGGGCACTGCCCTGCCCTCGAAGTTATATGGACACCTATGTTTTCGTATGCCTGCTCTCACCTCCATCTTGAATCAGAGCAAACGGATGAGTCGTTGAGGAGTCCCTTCTTTCGAGGGGTTTGATGGTGATGTCACGCCCGAGAGCACGATGGCCACGACGGACGCGAGCGGAGTTACAAGATGAACCTGTCGATCACCGAGGAGCCACACACCACTGAGCAAAAGTTCAAGCCCAGGGCCTGTGAGCCGAGCGGACCTCTGAATCGGCATCGTCACATTGATGTGACAAAGTGTTACCTGGCCATCAAGAGGGGGGGCCATCCACTGGTAAACCATAGTAGTCTTCCTGATGCGGTCTGCAATGTCTAATAAATATGTCTATTGCCGTTGCATTGACGCGGGGAAATGCACAGGGTGCCGCACATATTATTCTGCATACAATCGTTCGTCAGCGAGCCCTTCATATAGAGAGGGAGATCACGGCCCGAAAGGCCACGCATCCAGGCAGTGTGAGTCCTGACTTGGTGACTTGGTAGGTTGGTACAATTCCATGAGCGGCAACTGTGAGTCGCGAGTGACAGCTCACTGGAGGTAATTTGTTATACCTCACTTCGTCAAGATGGCCTTGAAGTCGCATTGATGACATAATAATTCTGGTTCTGACTGAAACGCTTCATAGGTCTACACGCTGATGCAGAATTCGAGACGCACGCATTCATGAAGCTTTTCTTTGAGCTTCGACAGGATTGAGGCCTTCATGAACAAGATTTGTTGAAATTGTGTGTTGGAATGCACTACTTACTCCTGACGTCAGCAGTGAACCAATTCCTTCGACACGCGCACACGGTGTCAGAAAGAAACAGAGGTGTGCGATAGGCAATACTAGATAGGGATGACTCTATAGATAATGCTTCGGGAACAATGGAGGTGTGGGGGATACACGATAGTTCTATCATCAGAACGGAAGCTTGGTATAGCTTGTGGTCCGAGGAACGCTGATAGGGCTGGGTGCCTTTCGACGATATGTCTGCAACCTTACATGAGCATCATAAAATGGCTAGAGAAGAGCGAGACGATACTCACCGTCTTGAAACGCTCGATGCGTTGCTTCATGCCCTTCATGAGCATCTTCCGCGTCTCCTCCCTCTTCTCCTTCGTCCTCTCCCATTTGTGCCCCTTGAACATCCTGCGTTTGGCGGCGTATAGTCTGTTCCCAACATCCGCACCTGGAACCGCCTTCTCTTTGATTTCACCTTCCCATTCTACCTCCTGGGTCCAAACCTCTTCGGTCCCGGGCGCGGAGGAAGATGATACCCCGCTCGAGCCAGCAGTAAGACTTTGAAGGGCGGAGGGGCCAAGCTTGGGGCCAGGCGGGAGAAGATGTAAAGTGTTGCTAGCACGAGCAAGCTTAATGAGCTCGGCTTGTCGCCTCAGAGAGTATTTGGGCGGTGCCCAGCGTTGTGTGTCCGGGTTTTTGTGAGGAAGGAAGGGGTTAAGAACTTTTGTCCGTGAGAGAGCAAGCTTCTGGTCCGTAGAGACGAGGGAGGCAACCTCACGGAGGCGAAATTGCTTCACAGCCTGTAAGGCGGCCATGACTGACAGCAGGAGTAGTCCGTAAATTGTCCGGATTAGGCAATTTGGTAAAGGCCGCTAGTAAACATTGTCAAACAACCGCTACCGATCACGATCGGCATTTGGCTGCGAGTGCGCGCGTTGTATCAATGAAGCAGGAAATTTGGGATTGGGATTTTTATGTACTGTTTTAAATATCCAGTAAAAAATCAACCAGGGAAAAAGAAGGTCAACTTGCCCTGAGAGCGCAATTGAGAACGGCATACCACTGAACTCCCAGTCCGGTCATGCGTCATGACAATACTCACGCAGCCTGGCAGACTCCGCCGTCACGTCTATATCTCGCAATAGACCTGCACAGCCGGAGCGATGTCGTTTTGTCGAAGTGTGGAATAAGGAGCGTAGCACAGACAATGGAACAATCGATGCGAATAATAGTAGCATTCAGCGATGTGTCAATGGCAATAGCAAACATATATTGATAAACATCGATGAAAGGTCTGTGCCTGCAACGTGTCGCCTGTCTCCCTGCGTTCAGCGACCGTATCATGTAGGGATATTGACCTGTAATTCAACTTGGTTCTAAACCCACATTCCGTCCGTGTGATTCCAAAGCATTCATCAATGATTCCATGTCCTGCCTGTGCCGAGCAGTCGCGAATTTCATCACGAGCGAACTCAATGCTGGCCTATGTAGACATGTATGCAACAGCAGACAGAGGAATGGGCCGCAGTTGGTACGCAGTCATCGGCTCCTCGTTAACCGCGTAAACGTCTGTGCCATCTTCCCTTACTGATGCCATACTTCTTTCCTACATATAACCAGGTGACAGTCAGTCGATGAGCACTTCCGACAATCAGCATGAACGGAGTAAGCCAGTCCGCTCAGCCTCGCAATGCACTTCCTGAGAACATGGACGCATACGAGATGCAAAGCAGCAAGCGGATGTTGAATGTGCAGACACTCCTAACTGCAACGTCAGTGCCTCGCTGCTATGTTATCCTGCTCTTGGGAGGTGAGCATCTGGAAACCAATATGTGCACCGCAAACATGAACTAACCTTTAGCATTAGCACCGACGTATCAGGACCTCGCGCCACTCTTGTTGTCTGGACAATATGCCCATTCGCTGCTCATTGTGGTCACGCACGAGCCACCTGACATCCCTCACATTGTCATCCCAGCGGTTCGCATCTTGCATCTGTCCTATCCATTGGTCGAGCGCAGAGGAAACGCTTCACGCCTTGTCGCTGCTCTTGATTGGGCAGCGCAGATCGCCCACGACTGGCGGAAGTATGGCGGTTCAGGAGTATCCGAGCTCGTCGAGGACGTCAGTGGCGAGCCCCATCCCTCAACTTTCAACGGCCGGCATGGTGGTCTCGACTGCTCGTCCGCGTGGCGTGCCCCCACACGTTACAGCACATCCAGGCTGGCAGGTCGATCCACGAGAGCATTCGACGTCCTCATCAACCTCCTCCCTGATGAAGACGCCGACGACATTCTGCTCCGCCAAACCATTCTGGCCACGGCCATAAGCCGGCCGTATCTCACCCCTCCAGCTCCGCTCGGACCTCGGTACAACGACCTATTCGGCAAGTGCAAATTGAGGTTCTCTTCTGCTCGCAAGTCAAGCGGCAGAAGCCAGTCGGTCGACATTCCTCGCACACATCTGGGAGATCTCTTCACCTCGGCAGCGCTGTCTGGCCCCGTCGCACCCGCTGGGACGCCGCATCTGATCCACCTCCTTCCACGCGCCACCGCCAGATATCCACGGAAGACCTTACAGCTCGTCGAGAGCATGGAAGCATTCCTCTCCGCATTCGCATGTTGCATCGCGAACGAGGCGGCACGGTGTTGCGGGCACAATGCGGCGGACGCAAATGTGAGCTCATACATCATGTACTCGTCCACGTTTGGGACAGCACTCGACTGCGCTCTTTCGCCGCCCGCGGTAGAATCCACAGCCAGACTGACCAGCGACCCGTGGGGTTGTGAGTGGACAGTGGCAGATGCTGTTCTATCTGGGGCCTTGGATAGTGCCGAGTATGCACCTGGTGATGCCGGGCGAGCCATGGACTGGCGTAACTGGGTCTCGGGCACAGAAGAAATTGTCCTAGGGCCCATCGGTGCCCAAGATGCGGGTCGACCAGCGCTGGATATACCTGCTGCCTGCAGACCTGGAAACAGCGTGTCCGCCAGTGAATTCGTCCCGACAGACATACAGCAGGTCAGCGCTCAACTTGAAGTACAAAAGGAGAAACCGGAGAGCGTGTACTCACAGTACTCAGCGTCCTATGCACATTCACTTATCCGCCCCTCATCTCCAACGTTCAGCGTTGCAGTCTCGAGTAGCGTGGAGGAGGCAATGGCTTTGCGCCCATCCAACCCTACCTCAAAGATTGAGGCAGCGAGTGCGACGATAGCAGAAGGGAAGACCGACGTACGCGCTCCTCTTCAGCATCACTTGTCACTCAAACGCGTCCGGACTGCTATTCCTGCGTTCAAGCAGCCCAGTGCGTGGCGATTTGGGAGGAAGGGAAAGGTGATTACGACAGAGAAGACTTCTGGCAAAGAGAGTACGTAACGTCTTGTTCGTGATGATGACCGCACGACCAATCCGTACCGGTAGTAGATCGAATGAAAGTTGTATACACCACCTAGACCTTATGCCGTATGATTTCGACACTCGCCTTGTCTCTGAACTATTCCCTTGTAGTTCCTCCGTATGTAGCGTTTGAATTGCCGCCGCTAGTAACGACACGCACACGACTTCCCGACGATATCAATGTAGCATCCGTGACTCGAGGATCCGTACAAGAGCTGACATCGAGCATTCAAGATTGTAGCAAGCAGAGAGCCTATGGGCAGACTGTATCCAGTGCTAGGAATTGCACAGGGCTTCGTTCTCCGGAAAGGCGTAGCTCCGAACTAAGACCGTTCCACCACTCTTTGGCCTTCAATAAGGAGCGGTCTTGCTGCTTCACCTTCGATACAAATGAGGTCGTGTACCGATAGACGTGAGATTCGGGATGGCGCTCACCTGCGGCACAGCAAGAACGGTGTGCGATGCGCAGCGGACGAGTAGCGCCCTCTCAGGTGGGTGGAACATCGCCGTACCTGGGGCCGGCAGGAGGTTCTCCATATCAGGAGGTGGCTCCGTACACACATAGGGCGAGTGCAGCTGGAGGGTTCTCTTCGTCTTGAGATAAGTAATGATAGGTTTCTAGATGGAAACAATATGTCAGATGGACTCAAATTCCTGTGCACCAGCGTAGGGATGGTACTTGATGGGATATTGCACGGTAGCGACGAACAATGCCCTCCGCAGTCATTTGTGAGAAGTCTACAGTGGCATCCTTAGCCTGAATGGCAGGAGCGCGGGGTGCCTGAGGGTCAACTGGTTGAGGCTTCGCCGTCGCCTAAGTAGTTGAAGATAGAGATGACTATTTCAAGATAGTGATGAATGTGGGAAGACCTCACCTTTCCTGTCAACATGTCACGGAGGACAGAGACCAGCAATTGTCCACCCTCGCAAGCCAATGCGTCTCTCAGCTCTGGGAACGCAATGCCATTGGGAATGGCCTGTCAAGCATATCAAATACACTACCCTTTGGCTCAGAGAAATACCCACCATGCGGCGCCGCCCCCAGATCTCACCAGCATCAATCCCTTTCTTACGCTCCATCATCTCGATAACACACACCCCGGTCTCGTTTTGTCCATCAAGCAGCGCACGTTGAATTGGGGCCGCACCACGATATGCGGGGAGAAGAGATGGATGTACATTCAACCGTCTGCCATGTTCGAATAGGGCAAGCAGTGAATTGGAGAGAATACGTCCGAAAGAGGCAGTTACGAGCATATGCGACGGCGGTGGCGAATGACCAGGCCCGAAATGGAACGGAGGTGGAGGCTGAAAGGGTTTCAGCGATGCCAAAGTAGTTTTAGGAAACATCAAGACCTGCCATGTCTTGAAGGAGGGTTTATCCGGCGGAATGAAATGCACTGGCAGACTGAGATTTTCCGCTAGGGTTTTCAACGGTGCTAAAGAGCACAATGGGCATCAGCCTACATGTCTTCCCAAAGGGTAGAGCAGCACGAGACTGTACACTCATGGACGGATCACCCTCTGTTTCAGTGACGGGAAACTCACATACTGAAAGCTTGGAGCCCCGTCGGCCAACTTTCGCGTCTGGCTGGGTCACAACAGCAAGATCCTCCCATATATCTAGAGGTAGATCATATCAAGATACAGATATATTGTTATACAACATATGACGTACCTGGTGCACCGTGTAAGTGTTCAAGTACCCGACATGAGAACTCATCTCGTCCGAGGAAGACTATTCTGAATTTCGACGCAGTCAGGCTGCTGATATGTGTACCTCTTGAGCACAGCAAAATGCCAGCACATCGCACCCGAAGTCGACGAGGGGTTTTGCAGGAAGCTGGGAACATGACATGTGCTAGCTGTGGCGAAGTGCGGCTAGACCAAGCGCTCGTCCTCGCGCTATGTCACATCAGACGCGTCTTGTCACCAACGCGTGCCGTCTCATGTTACGCATCAAAATTGAATCAAACGGCCACAAACCTCCACTGTCATAGAGACCCAACATCACATGAGCAAGGGCCAAGCACAAGGACATGTCATTTCCCAATTTCAAGATTAAGCTTTCCTTTCATACGATGTAGAACTCTCTTGAAATCTCCAATGCGTCGGCTGCACAAGTTCTTGCTCAATCTTTCATAAACTTCCTAGTCCCGTAGTAAGTAGGTCTTCTCGTTCTCCAGATATATCCAGATACTCCCAAGGCGTTAGAGATATCTGAACCTCGCTGAGGCTCTTCGCTCTCGTCGAACCGTTTGGATGTGGCCGCGGCACCGGTGTACATTGTCTAGTAGCGGACGGGGCCCTTTGACATCAGAATGTGCATGGGTCAGCGCAACCCTCAATGAACTTCTTGTCCTTTATATATCTGCAAAAGCGAGAACGTGCCCCAACTCAAGATGATCAACAGGCCGAAGGCCTAATGCATATTCCTCCCGAGATCTCCTTGAATGGCTCCTCATTGTCATGGCCTAAGTACTTTTATACGGTTTCTGCCGTGCAACGGTTGTCCAATTCATGCCGAGCGCTTTCTACCGAGTCTCAAAGTCTTACGTGTAGCACACAGGTTAGACAATCTACCTCGTTGTGATTCTGCTCATTCTCGCACTAAGACAGGCTCACCAAGATTCCCTTGCAGTGCAAATCGTCAGAACAATTGTAGTGTGGCGCACCACCCGCTCCTTGTGCCGTACTCATCCAGCATTTTCTGTGTCCAGTATTGACGAAGAACGAAATATCGTAACTGTGGTATTCGAAGACGCGGGTTATACGGAGCGACAGCTGTATAACGACCGCTATGTTATCCTCCTCATCTGCACCACGAGATGTACAGCTGACCCCCTGTCGAACTCCTGTGGGCCTCAGGTCGGGCTCAAAATAGATTGAGTCTCATCCAAGGTTTCTTTGCGGCAGCTTGTCTTAGACCTGCGCGGCGTGTGAGGGCAGACAGAACCATGGTATTATATGTAACGTGCGATGAGCAATCCCAGTCAGGTCAATAGCAATATGTCATCGTGGGGGAAATTGGATCGAATAGTATATACAAGTCCTTGATGGCTGCCCATAGGGTATCCATCAAATCACGAAGCCAGCGACAAGCGAGAGAGTAACAGTCATAGAGCAGATAGACAGCGGATTCGCGCGCAACAGGGCTGCGAGAGAAAATGTAGGAGTGACGACGTAACGATATGTCGCGAAGAGAGCCGTCAGATATGATATGCAGAGGTATCCCACAATTTGGGGAGAGATTCTGCTCCAAGCTCTGCGAGCACGGTCTCCAAGCACTGTATGAACCTCGGTGATTCGATATGCCGTCTGAATGACGACGACCTGTCTGTAGTGTATCCACACTCACGGCGTGGACAAGTCCACCAGTCCAGCCCTTTCTTGTGGACTGTCTTGAGGTGCCGGACGACGGCATCGTAATCAGAGTAAAGCTTGAGGCATAAGGGGCATCGGAACTTAACCACTTCCGTCTAGATTGCGATCAGTAAAACGCTTATAATGCTTATGGGGAAATTGTATACCAGGTTTACTCACTTCGAAGCGAATCCTCTGTTTCAGCTCTTCAAGACCTAGTCCTTCGAGCCCCGGTTGTTCAGTAAATTGTATATCCTCATCCCCATTGCCCGCAGGGCCGTCACTATCTTCGTCCTCAACCACGCCATCCTCGGCAATGTGTTCCACAAACACGGCGGCGTCGACTACCGCATTTGTGTCGATCAAGTCTTGAGTCGATTGGTCTCCCTTTTCCTCATGCGTCCGATATTTGTCTGTCGCATTGGATCCCAGATTCGTGCCTCCGGGGCCTTCTGTATGGGGGCGCTTGCTATGACGTCCTAAGTTGAGGTCAATTTCGGTGTCGCCGGACCTGCGATGTCGCTTTCGCTTGATGGGTGATTGGTATGGGGAGGCCCGAAAGACTCCAGACCAGTCGGGAAATTGAGCAAGCATGGTCGCAATTGTCTGGTTGATGATTCGAGGGCAGGTATTTCGAGTGGCGTTGTACGCCAAAGCTGCTTTTAACCAGTTGGGCCTCTGCAATTAGCGCTGTCGCGGGGTAAACACCTGTGCCTCCCATGGGAAAGCCACCCGCAATCACGGAAAAGAAAAACCATGCGGCGCGCACGCAAAGGATTCGACGGACAAAGGAGCCAGGACGAGATGCAGATCCGAGCGAGATCGCCAGATCTCCATCCGTTATGGTCTGCGGGATGGACCTCGGAGACCTTGCGACGGGGGAGCTGAGTGCTGGAGTCGGAAAGCTGCCTGCGCCAGCCTCCTGCCGCTTGTCTCAGTTTTCGTGTTACAGGCCTCCCTCACAGCTATACATGGTTCATTGAAAAACGCTCTCTAGGCGGCGGAGATGGGCAGGACAGACCGCTCGACCCGCCAACGCCACTCGTAGGCGCCGGTGACCGGATGTGGGCCGCGCTCCGGGATATGTGGCAAGTATTTGCTGGTGAATGTCTGCACTTCCCAGGGCACAGGGCTGTGCTTCGTACGAGCACGGTTCGGCGTCCGCTCGGCGGGGGAGATTGCTCCAAGCCAAGGTTGACCTTGCACTCTCGATAACAATCACCATCGACGGGCAAGGCAGCTGATTTCTTGTATTCAATTAGGACTAGTGTTGACTGTCACGTCCTCCATCGTTTTCAGAGAGGGATGTTGCGTGTTTCATGAAACCTGAAGTACGGAGTGATCGTCAAACTATATTATTCGTGCGCGTGGCAGACTGGCGACGCGGCATACACAGGGACCTTGGGACCAATCCCTCACCTCAGGATTCTCAGCCGCCTATTCCGGTCGGATAGTCCACGCTAGGTGTTCTGTAAGGACAGTGGTCAATTTGGCACTGCATTTTCGAGCTCAGCCGAATGACTTAAATACTGACTATGTCACATCTTCTATGGACCTGCGCCTGCATCTCAGCGGATAATTATCAGCACACAAGGGACTGGACGACCGGCTCAGAGATCCTTAACCTCCCGTGAGAATGTGTGCGGCGTTCATTGTCCAACCCCGTCACGAAATTAGGTTTGATTGCAGAGGACCTTGTTCCAATTTTGTGACTCAACACTCATCATCTTGATCTGGGGTGATAATGTTCGCGGTAGGATCCCAATTCACTGTCGCTTTCCTTCTGGGGGTACAATAGGGGATGGGATTGATACAGATCTGGCCCTTCTATCTCTGTATGAGCAGCAACCATCATCGGAGTGACTAAGAAAATGACTCCTACCCTATCACAAATTGCCGGTGCACGAAACATGCAGTACTGAAGTGCATGATCATTTAGTTGAAATAATGGGTAGAGACATCCATACATGCGATCGGCCCCGCCTTCCGAACCAGACCTGGGATACGGATCTATCTATCTCGGAGAGGAAGCGTGTGGCGTATGGTCAATCACCATCGCTGCGAACATGCAATGCATGATGTCCCTATTCAATTTCGTTGAGTCGGTTCGGTTTGGCGTTCTGTTACTTACACAGCAAGGAATGGTCCTAGAAAACCAGCACAAGGCCATCAGAATTAGATGTCATGGATGTTATCTTTCGGTCCTACATGGCGCATATACGACATGGTATGCTGGAGTGAAGATAGTTTGTTGGCGTATTCTATGACTTGACCTATTGATATCTCCTTATGTCCTGCTGATTGGACTATCATATACCCATAGCAATTTGAGACAACGGGCTCGACGCACCAGGAGGTTATCACGAATATATGCACCACAGTAAGAATGAATACCTCGAATTGCATGTAATGCCGGGCACGAGGGACTCGACGCGCCCAACAGAGTGGCTTGTTTCTCTGTCTGCAATGCCATGCGACGGAATGCGTGCATCGCTGTCCAAAGAAGTAGGTTTCAAGTGTGTGTGCGCCCACATGGTGGCATTTTCGCACGTTGTAGCTTCGCAGAGCCGCTAGATGATGGAAGCCTATATGGGTCTTATTGAGCAAGCGGCGACCTCAGCTTTGCTTTGATATTTCTTACTGAAGATAACATAATCAAAATATGCCTTGCGAGACGCAAGAATATGTGCCACTTCATAGTCTATGAGATGACATCCAGAGGTACATTAACATAAATCATCGAGGACACACTATGGAAAAAAATCACATCTCCCTCTGCTTCTCGATCTCTCTCGTCCGAAGAGCATGTGACAAGCCGTGCGTGACAAGACGCGCCTCGACACGTGCACGTCACGATGCGCGAACACGCAACTCGTCACGACCGCGTCGTAGTCTGCATTTAGAACTACCTCAACTCCCCTGCGGTCACCTCTCCAAGGCGTGCCACTCCTGCTCAGCCAGCCTCACTTCTGTGACCGTCGACTGCGATCACTCAACCTCTATAACTGCAAACTCGACCAGCGCCGTTCATTGCGGGCTTCTGTGGCGCTCCCTACAATTACGTGCTCAATCGTTACGGACCAACATGGACTATGTGCATATGCATGGTCAATACTTCATCACTTATAGCTTGTGACTGCAATGATCACATCAACATTGGCGAGGCCTCCAACCTGTGAGTTGCTTACACTTCGATGTTGCGGCGTGGAACTCATTTGTATCAATTTGCAACATCAGCTTGTGTTGTAGGAGCACATCTTGAGCCTTGCTCGTGATGGAGAATGAAGATGCTTACATAGTGAGCATGGAGAAGGTCTCACAACATCAATGTCGCAAGGCGAATGTCACTTGTCGTCAATTTGCTGTTGAGGATAATCAACCAGTCCTTGTACGTTCTGAATCCTTCGTTGTCCTCGGCTCACACATATACTGCGAGACCTCATTCGGCTATCCTTGGTCTCCAATACCCCGGGGTTCCATGGCCACACCTCTGTGAACAGAGGACACGGAGTGATAGGTTAGTCTGATCACCACGCGTGTGTGTTCGTCGACACTGACTGTGTCTCGTATTGGATGGAAGCTCACAAGGTGTCCACCTGCCGCGATTATGGATGATGGATACGCCACATCGGCGGTGGCTGAGGCGATTTCATGATCACTCGGAGATCCCCACTATCGATCCTACTCCGCGACGCTCCCGATGGATCTTGCAAGCGCGTTCTATTGCGTAAAGGCAGATTCGATGTGGAGAGGGGATCTACAGTGGGTGGTACGTACCAGTTAGCTCAAGCGAATTCCGCTTTGGCCTGCATGTGGTGCTTCTCAAGAATCCCGAGATATTGCAGCGAGACATGCACTCACATATGCTGTGCTGTGGACTTCATAGATCGAGTCTCACCAGATTTGCTCAGATGCTAATGCGCAGATATGCGAGCCATTCGATCATACAATGATCGATGTGAGGACCACGCCAGGCAGGCGTCTCTGCCACTTGCGTAACAAGTGATCTCGGCAGCACAAAGAGGCTAGGAATGTGATTTCGTCGTGTTGCTGATGTTTCACCGTAGACGTAGACATGTAGCGGACCAACGGTTGTAAAGTCGCCGCAAATCTCCAGGCGGGACCGGACCATCTTCGTCTTGATCTGCTGTGAGTACAACTTTGTATTGGACCAGTTCACGCCGCTGAGAGGCCTTGTGCTCAGACTAGACGTCCACCATCGCATCATGTCCCGAATGGCATCAGATGCACTCCTGTGATAACGATTTTCGTAGACGCGACAGCTGAGGTCAGATGATGGCGGGCGGAGAGCGAGGCATCCCGTCTCGGCGACGCTCACACATTTGCCAGCGGACGGACACCGGTCAAATGAGGAATCAAGGCAGATCGTCTAGCCCTCCCGTCTCTAGACTCGTCGATGGCCCTCCTCACGGTACGGAAAGAGTCATCCGAGTCTGGCCGGGCATGGGACCTGCATGGTCTGCCTCCGCTTATCATGCTGTTGCCAGCTTGTAACGATGACGGCACATTGGATTGTACCAAATTCGTCGTAGTCGCTCCGCTCTGCTATGCGCTGTTGGCACCTCATGTACATGTACATACGCGTGATCAGCCCTGGCAGAATAATTACAATCATGTCGTTGGCGACCTGCCGTTGCACAACATGACAGAACGCGCAAAGTCCTGTGTATTCATTTGGAACATCTCGCCATGTGGTATCGCTGATGACTTCATCCTTGAATTACGCGTGGTACAACAACAACTGCAGGCACTGATATATGTGACCGTGATAGATACATAGGGGACCGTCCGACACAACACATACAATAAGAATAAATTATCCAGAGCAACATCCACCGACGCATCAAAGGTCGACCACGAAAAGGTAACGAGAGACATCGACCGTTTTGAGAGTCTCCGTCGGCAGCAGCGTGCTGACCATGAAGTCCCTGCAGGCCCCCATTGTCTTGCCTTCAAAGTGGCGTTTGAAGGCGTCCCTGCGATTGAAGGACTTGTCGCATGCTGGGCATAGATACTCCTTGCCGCTGTGGACAGTGGCGAGATGCCGCTTTGCGTCATTGCGGCTTTTGGACG
>NW_020169840.1:411803-426469 GCF_002117355.1 Postia placenta MAD-698-R-SB12 | reverse complement strand
AACAAATCCATCAGTATTCAGAGTGGACACCCGCAAATTTGCGATAGACTGCTCCACCTTGGCTTCACAATCCAGCGGGGTCTTTGAAGCCAAACAGAAGCGTATCAGCAACACCGACGCGATTGGATCAATCCGGCCACAAACGCTTACCCTATTTGGCGTGAGAATCGTCACAACGTCTATTGTGACTTGCCTCGTGTTAAAATGACCTCCCATGCTGTGCTCGCCTTGTGCCCTTTTGGGTCATCTTCTTGCCTGTCCGTCTTCGCACGCCTCTCCGCGAGTGATGGCGGGCCTATCCGTATCAAAATTTATTTTCAGTCAGTCGCGAACTCAGCGATGCTGCTTCGTTTGAGATGGGGATATCACGCCTAGCGTCAGACGATGGCTTCGACCAACCTAGCCAATCCTGCAGAGGAGCATATCGTAGTGGCAGAGTTCTCAGTCAGCATGTCCATGCGTGCCCGGTGACCGGCTTTGCTTCCAATGTGATATCATACCAGTGTTCCCGTTTGGTGACCACAAGGCTGTCCATGGGGTCTGGGTACGATTTGAGCGCCAGGTTGCTAGGCATACGCAAGCAGGGAGGTTCCCGCAGTCATCTGAGAGTCCGGGCACGTCCTGAGCTCACCCTGCTCGTCGAAGCAACTCGCCATGCTCTTGAGACCGCAGAGCGAGGACGTCTTCTACCATCCGACGCGAAGACGGTTAGAAAGTCAACAGCGGCTTGAAAAATCGCGGATCGCTGGGCGGCATGCCGCCGGGAGTATCTCTGCGATACGACCTGACCGATGGTCGCATACGTCTTCTGGCCGCCTCCGTGCAGCACATTATGGTCAATTGCATCGAGAGAGCAATACGCCCTAGATCTGCCCAACGGGCTACCTGCTAGGCAGGTCCTGTTGGTCTTGATCAGAGATGTGTTCAATATCACCAAGGACACTCGCCTGACTTACCACAATGCTCGCATCATCGGATCTGCTGCATAGCGCAACTTGACCTCAGGAATCAAGAACAATACTGTACCGCCTCCGCGTGCATGCGAGAATGTGCAAGGCTGACGTGTCATCTGGCAAGGTGAGTCGTGCTATGGTCTTCACTGCTGTGAGGTGCTTGTCGTTCTCTTCCAATACTTTGCAGATGCTGCGTGGCGGCCATTCTCAATTCTACAGCCACGCCTCTGGGCTCAGCCGCTGATGTGGCGCTGCTCCGCGATCGCCCTCTTTGGCCTTGTTGTCCAAAGGCCTCTATCTCACTGCCTTATATAGCCGCCGATTCACCGCCAAGTGACGTCACCGCCCATTCTTCGCGCTCAATGCCATATCTCAAACGTCGAACCTCAGCATCGATATCATACTACTAATGATTGCAAGAACAGTGCACAGCCATCAAACCCTCAGCCCTCAAATCTCACCCAGCCACTCCTCGACCTCACCCCACACCTTCGCCCGCACCCGCTCATCCCACCACCCCATCATCAGCACGTCGTGCACACCGTCCTCTACCCAAATTGTCCGCACATCCACCCCATCGCGCTCCATCCCGCTAACCAGCTTCATCACCTCCCGCTCTAGCCGCTCTGCGTCCCCCAGCACGATGCACGCACGCGGGAACTCGCTGAACAGACTCAGCCCCCGTGGCGACGATATCTGCGGCCGCGCCAGGCTCGTAGGGCTCGGCTTCAGTCCGTTCACCTCGCCATTCATAGACGGTTCCAATGGTGTCTCGGGCCCAATGGCGGGCGTCCCAGGCACCGATGCCATCTCCCGCAGGCGCTTCCGCGCTGCCGTTCCATCTGTTTGATTGTCAGGGTCCTGCACGCTATGTGCGAACGCATCGCCGTAGTATGCACGCAGCACGCGCATCGACGCCGGGCTGACGTATGGACTGCGCATCGTCTCCAGCGGATTATGCCCGAGGAATGTCCGCTAGAGGCTCGGGCATGTCGACGAGATAGTACCCTGTCTTCCCATTCACTCCTGGAATGATCCAGGCTGTATAATGTGTGTGCTGCATGCGCGGTGAATCAGGCATCCATCAACGACGAAACGCATACACGCATCACAGGACAGAGAGCGCAGAAGGCCGCCCGGAGGTGGTAGCACACTCGCTCCGATCCACCGTGCCAGCACAAGCACCAAGTGCAGCCCATGCTGTCGCCCGACAGGATGATGTTCCTGCGCTGCACGCGCGGCGCGCTGTTCGACTTCTCCATTGCTCCTTTCGGACCCAGCTCCATCCAAGTTGTAAACGCGAGACGTCACATTCACCTGATACCTGTCACATGCAGCGGGCGGCGAGTCGGTCACAGTGACCGAAGTGCTCTTGGCTAGGCCGGATCGCGATTGACATACCACCAAATGTACGCCACAGCCGGATTGATTGCTACGCCAGGTGCGAGAATAATTTTGTGGATGAGTTTGGGGTGTACACCGAATATAGCCGAACAATATATTGCTATATCCCGAGCGAAGTAGGCAAAGTGAGTATAGTTCGTTACAGATTATGGAGGCAACGGCGACTGAACATCTCGGACGACCTGTCCAATTTACTTGCACAGTCATAAAGACGTTGTCATGTCTGTAAAAACGTACCTTGACGTCCCATCGCGCGTGTCATGCTCGTGGCTTAGGCTTTAGATATGAAGGATATGCTGTATCGACAGATACAATTACACCACTCATGTTCGCGCACATGGAGACAGCTGGTATTTTCCATGTATAACGCTTCATTTGAATCGGTGAGCTAACAATTGCAATTAGGTAGACGCTGTCGAGATGGTCTGGGGCTGAGATCAAGCTCTGCCGGGTCGAATTACGCATACAGTCAACAGTATCTACGCCCCTTCAAGAAATGAAGAAAGCACATTAGTATCTGAACGATTGAAAATTGCCGCAGTGCACCGCGCCGAGTAAGCGGTTAGGTCGTTTATGTAGCGCATTCACGGCTGAACCGTATTGACCGAGAGAAGCGCGGAAAGTAAAGAAGACCAGACCATGACGAGTGGAAATGATCGGCAAGGAAGAAGACCCCTTGATCGCGTCTAAATGTAAGTATCGACGCTAGGTATGGTACTGAAGCAGGGATGTAATGACTCTATTGATGCATTGTCTTAGATGTCGTACGAGTCTAAGGCATGGCATCCCTATTGGAAAGTATACATCATCCCGGTACGGCTTCAGCCGCAGGTAGTCACCATGCATGGGGATCTGACCGACTAGAAGCAAAGCGAGGAATGCGAAAACAAACGAATGGTGAAGCTTAACCATTAGCCAGGCTGACGCCATAGCACAATCCGACAGAAGATAATATTGGACCACTGGCAGATATCGGCTTTGATATCGAGGACGACATGGACGTTGACGTCCTCAAGGTATGCGTACTTGAGCTCCTTTTCCAGTAAAAGATAATCTCCTTCGCCCTACACAGTTCTATATTATGCAAGTGTTATACAGACTAGCGTGAAAGCCGTGCAAAACATTCAAGCTACAATTGAGCGGCGCAAGCGACGACGCACCTCGCAGGCCAGACGAGCCAAGAGAGGCTTCCCCAGTTCCTTTACATCCATCACCGCTAGTTCCGTTATCAATGTAAGGATAGTTGTATGCTGTATGTGTACACACGCATATAAGCCATTTAGGACACTAACGCGCCTCTAGTTCTACTTCAGAAATTACATTAAATGGTTTCCAAGGCCAATTCCTCACGCGCGCCGCTTTCGGACTGGAACTATTCTTCCTACTCTCAATTCGATATGGGTATCGCGTACATCGCCAGACCCCTCTATCTGCATCGGACATCCTACACGGCTTTGGGTGGTATAATAGCCTACGTTTCAAAGCCTCGGGTACACGGAAATGCTCGCCAGCCACATGATATCTATCATGGACGACCACTACCCTCAGCATGTTTCTCGAGACGGTTCGGCGCTCGAGCGTGTAAAAATGCTGGGTCCTGTTTGTTCGCCGCAATCGTCAATTTGTTCGTGTGCCAAGATCACTACTTGACGCCAGGAAGACCACCCATTCAGTGGACTCGTCCGAAATGATCGTCGCACGGCATGTCCTCAACCATATTATAGTGATCCCCTTCTGTTTTGTACTCTCAGACGTGTCATGGCCACTCATCCATACGCAACCATACTTTCGTGCATATATATACCTGCCCACGCGCCAAACGGCTGTCCAAGTGTGGGCGTGACGTAGCGGGAAGTCACGATCTATCACACTCTGTCACTGTGTGACGCGACCTCAAGGCCGGCAAGCTAACTGCCATTTTCTTCGACAACGACAACGACTACACCAGCACCAGCGACCACAACCCACACCACACAACGGAGACAACCAGCCACACCTGAGGTTGCTCTCTAGAATATTTCCATAACCCGTCAGCTGTTCTCGTCCGGAAATACTCTGCTCTCACAGAACATCACCGAGACCGCGCAAAATCACCCAACGCCTACTCATCCCAATCCGACACTTCTTCATCATTCATGGCCCAACAACAGCAAGCACGTCCCTCCTCCTCCACTGCGTAAGTCTGTTCCATTGAAGACTCAAATCTTGCCGCCACTCATACGACACGTATAGCAACAGCGACGCATGGAAATCCGGCCTGCGGCCACCACCTAAAGATGACCGCCCGCAGACTGAAGATGTCACAGCGACAAGGGGCCTTGAGTTCGATGAGATGTTCCTCCGCCGCGAGCTCCTCATGGGTATTTATGAAGCTGGGTTCGAGAAACCCTCGCCCATACAGGAGGAAGCTATTCCCATTGCCCTCACCAAACGCGACGTCCTTGCCCGCGCAAAGAACGGTACAGGCAAGACCGCAGCATTCGTCATCCCTTCTCTCCAACAAGTAGACATTACCAAGAATAAGATTCAGGCCCTCCTCCTCGTGCCCACTCGTGAGCTCGCGCTGCAGACGTCCCAAGTATGCAAAATCCTCGGAAAGCATATGGGCGTTCAGGTCATGGTCACGACCGGTGGCACCACTCTCAAAGACGACATCATTCGTCTATCGGAGACTGTACATGTTCTTGTCGGCACGCCTGGCCGTATACTGGATCTCGCGGGCAAAAACGTCGCGGACCTCAGCGAATGCCCTGTCTTCGTCATGGATGAGGCTGATAAGCTGCTGTCGCCCGAGTTTGCCCCCGTCATGGAGCAACTACTCTCATATTTGCCAAAGGACCGTCAGGTCATGCTGTTCAGTGCCACGTTTCCCCTAATTGTGAAGGACTTCAAGGTCAGTATTCTTGTTCAAACCGCGTTGCTGGTCAATCTCATTCCCTATGAAGGACAAGCACATGAAATCACCCTATGAGATCAACCTAATGGACGAACTCACCCTGCGTGGTGTCACCCAATATTACGCCTATGTCGAAGAACGACAGAAGGTGCACTGTCTCAATACACTGTTCTCTAAGGTGTGACACGCCCTTTAGTTTGTGAAGCGCTTGCTGATCTCTTCCCACAGCTGCAAATCAACCAGTCGATCATCTTCTGTAATTCCACGAATCGTGTCGAGCTGCTCGCGAAGAAAGTGACCGAACTTGGCTACTCATGTTTTTACTCACACGCCAAGATGCTACAGTCGCATCGTAACCGCGTCTTCCACGACTTCCGTAACGGCGTTTGCCGCAACCTTGTATGCTCGGACCTCCTCACGCGTGGTATCGATATCCAGGCCGTCAACGTCGTCATCAACTTCGACTTTCCCAAGAACTCCGAGACCTACCTCCACCGTATCGGCCGTTCAGGGCGTTTCGGTCACTTGGGTCTTGCGATCAATCTCGTGACATACGAGGATCGTTTCAACTTGTACAAGATTGAGCAGGAACTCGGCACGGAGATCCAGCCAATCCCGCAGTACATTGACAAGGGTTTGTACGTCGCGCCTGGTGCGACTGAGGAGGCTCCGGAACAGCCGCAGCCGCAGCAGAAGCCACGAGCCAACCAGGCGCAGCCTCAACAGCCGCGTCAATCCGCTCCTCAGTCTCAGCCAGTACCAGGGCAAGTGGTGTACTCTAGCGCTCCTCAACAAGCACGGGTCAATGGCAATGGGACCGCCGTTCCTCAGGCCCAGCAACCGCCACGAGCGGCGTACAACGGCCAGGCAGCGTATCGTGGTGGTGTCCCTGTCGCGCGATGAGCATCGCTAGTGCCACCCGGCTGGCCTCTTGTCACGCTTCAGTCCGGAGACTCTGTACTGTGCCAAGACGTGAGGGGTTTTGCGTAGGACCGAGGAGGGGAGGGGTGCGGAGGCGGAGGAGTGTGTCGGTGAAGACCAACCTGGCGAACCCGAATTCTATCCACGGCGAACATGCGGCTTACGGCATCTGAAGGAGCTTCTGTATCATAAATGGCTTTCATGTCTGGAACCCTCGCATTCTGGCACACATCATACCAGCCGGCCAGTCGCAGCTATTCTCGCCGGCTCTGTCTGACTAGTCTATCTATCGTATAAGGTCACGCCGTTTACTTTCGTCGCTATTCTCCCTATTGTCAGCTCCTTCGCGTCGCCGTAGCCTAGTGCCTTGTCGTGAATAGAATGAGGTGTTCGTGGTTGGTCTAAGACGCTGTCATGATTTTACAGTAGAAGTTGGCCGCCCGTCTCGAGGCCTCCTTGCTTGCCGGCTCGCCTGTCCTTGCTGCTTAGCGAGATGCTGGAAAAGAGGTATTGCGTAGATAGTCGGATCAAAGACCCAGTGCTTCCCTGCAGCATTCGAAGCCAGTCTATAGGATTGCGCTGCCAATCGAAGTTGGTGCTTCTTCAAGCTTCAAGTCCTCTTGTCGCAATGTGAAAGTCATCTCATTCCCGTTCCGTAGCTTGTTCAATGTGCAGTGATACCGATATCATTATCGATTCTTCGCATCCTCAAGTGCTTTGGATAACGACATAACTAATTCAGAAGAAGTTCATTGAATTGAGCGGGAAGGTGGCGAGTAGGGGTGCTCAATCCTTGTCGCTCGCTCGTTCGTTCGCGGGGCGCCCGCCTGTTTTAGTAAGTGATTCTAACCCCGACTGATCCCTCAGCCACCCGCGATCGAGCGACGCGGCGAGCTCCAATCGCAAGTCTCATGGTTACTCACGAGCATGTAAATACTACTTAATACAGCCAATGATGCGGCTTTGTACAAGAGTCTAAGGTATCCAAGGAATGACCTAGATAACTGTGACTGCCTGCAATTGCAACATATGAGCTGATTGTAGTACATTCTTGAAGCTTAAAGTGAAGACTGTTTCTCTAGAATACATCTGTGTCGGATTCTGACTTCCCTGAGAACACTTGACGTCCGCGGTCGCGATCCGCACTCCCTGTGTCAATCCGAAACCGTAGCTCATTCTCTGTCTACCTCCACGTGATACCTACTCTACATACTTATACCTCGCTCTCCCGCACCCCACTTCTCTCCTCAGTCATTGTACCATCTACGGCTAAGGTATGTTCATCTCGCCCCCCCCCCTCCGTATTGATTCGAAGTTGTAGACTTACTCGATTCGCGTCGATGGCGGGCGCCTGAGGGATCAGTCGGGGCTGGAAATACTGATCACCATCAAAGACCGCGATCACGCGCGGCTGAGCCTTCGATGGCTCTCTAACCGACAACCCACCGATGGACTCATAGCTGCTGCCTCTTACCGTCTATAACCCGTCTCCGGTCCTCCTAGCCTCGCAGGGAACGAGTATTCCGAGTGCTGCGCCCGATGCCGCGAGGGGATTACGCACGTCTGCCGCTGTACGCTTTCTCAGAGTCAACCCCGAGACAACGCTCATCATCCGAAGGTCGAGCATTCTCGCCCCTGGATACCTTTCCTTCAGATGGACCCGACGTCCCGCCTCACTGGCGGCGCCGATGGGTCGCCCTGCGGCACACGCTCCTCCGGACGCGGCTCCTCATAACCCTCGTCAAGATCTTCGTTCCGTCCGCCATCCTGCTCGTTCTCGGCGGCCTGCTCGTGTGGGAGCCCCACATCGAGCTCGCGTTCTACTCGCGCGACTGGATCCAGTCCGAGATCGAGCCCATCCTCCCGCTCGCGGGCTGCTTCGACCCCGCCCGCGTCTCCCCGCGGTACAACGTCAGCGACGCGCTGTACGGCCCGAAGCGCACGGAAGTGCACGCGGGGCTGCCCCTGCGCCTCGGCATGGACTGCTACGACTTTGCAGGGACGATCGCGGGCGGGGCCGCGCCCGAGCCCGACGGCGCGCGGACGCACTATCACACCTACTGGCGCACGGACCTCGCGCCGTTCGGCGAGCGGCAGGAGTGGATGCTCAAGTCGTTCTTCGCGACGCAGGACACGGACGCCGCGCGCCTCGTCCTCTGGTCGAACGGCGACCTCTCCGGCAACGCGATCCTCGCCAAGTGGCGGCGGCGCTACCCGGGAGCGTTCGAGCTGCGTGTGGTGGACTACGACGCGCTCGCGCAGGGCACGGAGCTGGAGGGCAGCGAGCTCCTGCGCGTGAAGGACGCGCGCGCGTGGATCGACGGCGACCTCGTGCGGCTGCTCGTGCTGTGGGCGTACGGCGGGGTGTGGGTCGACATGGACTCGCTGCTCACGCGGGACCTCGCGCCGCTGCTCGAGCACGAGTTCGTCACGCAGTGGGACTGCTACGGTACGCCGCTTTCATCTGCTATGTGCGCCGCCGCTCACGAGACCCGGACGCACAGATAAGCTGTACGTGCCGTTCAACGGCGCGCTGATGCGCTTCCGGCAGCACTCGCCGTACCTGTGCGAGGCGTTCCACGTCATGCTGACCTCGCAGGCGCCGCGCAAGGGCACGACGGACTGGGGCGCGACGCTGTACCTCAAGCTGTGGCGGCGGCTCGTCGCGGCGTCCGTGCCGCCGTTCAAGGTACTCCCGTTCTGCTTCTCGGACGCGCGCTCATGCCGGCTGGACAACCGCCTGCCGGACCCGTTCGCGGCGGACCCGAAGAACGGGCAGTGGACGCTGGGCCAGGGCCGCGAGGAGGGCGGCGGGCTCGACAAGGCGCTCGGGCGCGTGTTCTCAGTGCACCTGCATAACCAGTGGGAGAAGGCGTTCCCGCCAGGTGGTTGGGTAGACCGCCTGCTGCTCAGGAGGTACGAGCAGAAGCTTGAGTATAAGAGGACCGACGGGGATCTATAGACGGGTATCGAGATGGAAAGTACATTACGCTGCTACGTATTACGGACTTTTGGACGCCGTCGATTATAATTTTGTGGTTTTCACGAGAGCTGCCGACGACCCCTGCTGGGAATACGAATATCTCCACGACGGCACAGCGCATTGTCTTACCTCGTCCTGCTTTCGACACCACCCGCCGTGTCGCAGGTCCTGGCGTCAGGATTGTCTGACCATGTGAAATTCGTGGTCTCCGTTGCCCTCATTCGATGCAGGCACGGAACTACTCCTACTGGTGATCCACAGCTCGACGACTCGATGCCGGCTGCTCCTGGAGCTGTACTTGTACTTTGGAGGGCACGATACGCCTCCGGTGCACCCTGAGGTCCTACAAGGTCATCCACGTTACGCACTTGACATCATCTCTTGACCGGAATTCCTCGTCTCTTGCCACAGATCGTGCTTTCCCTGAGCGTTCGTTTATACTAGTGGCTCGTACCAACTTATTCTTCCGCCTTCAGTCATCACTTTGAACCTATAGGTCTCACGCACTTGCATCTCCGCATTGCACACGATGAGACTACTCAGCAATCCTCTCGGAGTTGTTCTGGGTTCGCAGCGATGGTTTTACTTTTGAGACAACGTGAAGGGACCAGTGAATCAAGCACGAGATTGGCTGTAGCCTGTCGAGCCCCGCCACAGGGCGTCTGACATGCTTCCGACAGCAATTTCCCAAGCGGGAATGGTTCTGCGCTCGGTGACGGGAAATCGTGATGATTTTCATACTAGGCCTGCGATCAAGGAAATACACTGAACCGACATTGGGATATTTGTCAGCGTTTCACCGGCGCAACATCTTTGTGAAAACCACAATGTGAACAATGTCCGCTCGTGCAGACAATGTGAGACAAATGGATTCATGGAACAGGCTACAATTCGGGCATGCGACGAACGACCTTGCCTTCGTTCTTGACGTGCACGCGCAACTTCTCTAGCAGCGGCGAGCTGGCCCACCGTTCGGGCGGAGTCCTCTTGTTGGTTGCCCAGTAGTAGATATCCCAGTCAGGCTCGTCCATGAGCTGGGGTGCCAGGCAGGCCATGAGCATGCAGGCGCAGGGAGGGTCTCAGAGGGGCGCCACCTTGTCAAACTCCTTCAACTCCGCCTCATCCATCACGCCGAGCTGCTCCTTTGCGAACGTGCTGAGCAGCAGGTCGCTCTCGAGGGTGCCCCGCTTGCGCGACTGGTACACGAGCCTGGCGCGCATGGTCTCTACGCTCTCGCCGGGACGAGGAAGGGGTGCAGGCGGAGGGGGCGCATCGGCGGGAGTGGTCGTGTTTGCGAGGTGCTCGGGGGTGTTCGGGAGGAGCCACGGGTCTGCTGCGCGGCGTGGCGAGGTGGACATGAGACGTCGGAGCAGGGCGCGGCGGCAGAGCGGGAGGGCGGAGGACATGGTGGACAAGACGGTCGGGACAGAGCAGCCCGACCAGAGACCGACGGTCGCGGTGTGATTGACTCACGTGCGCGCGGCCGCGATGCAGGAGGTGACGTCACGCGGAGCGTCGAAGGGGATGCGCGTGAAGGCAAGTGGCCCCCTCCGCACTCACGATGTCAATACACCGTCTCCCTCGAGTCTCCGCCCATATCCCCTCTCCTCCTTCTCTAACATGTCTCGCGAAGAATTCAGATACCAGCAGTCTTTGCCGTTCGCGCGGCAGCCTCTCAAGGCCATCTATGTCGTCCAGCGCATGGTCACGACGCTCCTCATGGTGCCCTTCTGGGTCCTCTTATACGCCGTCCTACCAAGAAGCTTCCGCCCTCGCCGTTCTTGGTCCATAAAGCAGATTGTCGCCGTCAACTTTACCCGACGCATATACAAGGTCACCGAGCGCGCCGGCGTCACCTGGGGCACGCGCGACCCGGAGGAGGCGTGTGATAACCGTGCGCTCAAGGAGACTCGGTTCGAGTGGGTGGACCCGCTGCCGGAGCGTTTGCGCACTGGCATTGTGGCGGACGGACAGGTGCCGTTCAAGCGGGTAGGCGTGTTCGTTTGGCCAAAGGATGGATCTGAAGGTATGTTGATTGCTACGACTCTTCTACATGAGTTGCCCCTTGGACGTTTCGTCGCTCTGAGTTGACACCTCGATTCTCATAACGCGGCAAGATAGCAGCGTATTATTGTGAGCGGAGATTGCACCCGACTATCGACTGTCTGGCATCCCTCACGGCGCGTTCTTGTCAAGGCGGCCAGGTTGTGCCTGTGCATCATGAGAATGCCTGGTGTCATGTGTGTTTTCTATGATCCAGAAGTTCTGGGGAAAGCGCCTCAGGTCTGACGTGATGCGGGCTTTGTGAGGTCAAGGGCACGGAGCCTTACACAATCTTACGCACCGCAGAGCGGGACCGAATATATTCGCTCGTACTTGCTCGGGGTCCAAGCATGAATACTCCTCTCTTGGTCTGTGGACGCGTGGGTCTTGTCTAAAGTCTTGTGGTGGCTTAGTCCGCGGACCGGGAAGGATCGTCGCTATGAGGTTGTAATCGTGGAGAAGAGTTCTAAGACGCGTCTACGCTTCCCTGACGGCCATTACTTATATGCCCTTGGTGAGGCTCGGAGAGAACGTGGCTGGCTAGGAACTGGTACTCGACAAGTCAGCAGCGTGGTCGGTCTGCTGGCATATGTGTAAATCGGGCTGCTTTGTGTCTTAACCAGTGCCGAACAAACTTGAACGTATTCTTGTATCTAGGCAGCATACAGCGCAAGGAGTCTGGCATTGCGCTAACGTCTCCATCCGATGTAGAGGCGCGCGCCGGTAACGAACCCCTTATCGGCATTTTCCTGCACGGCGGGGGCTACTGCCACATGTCAGCGCACGAGAGCTCGTCGACGTCCAAGATACCCCGTCAGCTAATCAAGGTGCTTCTCTTGCGGCAATGAGCTACAATTCTTCTGACGAACGACTTCCTTGATGTAGGACAAAGCCTTCGATCAGATATACGGTGCGTCCTGTCCACCGGTGCGTACGACTTGTGGACGCTAATGCCAGATCGTTCATAGCCGTGGAGTATCGCCTCCTGCAACACGCACCATTCCCCGCAGCCGTGCAAGACGCAGCGGCAGTGTATGCGCACATTGTTCGCCAGCATCAGCGCCCGCCGACGAATGTAACGCCGGACTCGGACAGCTCCCAGATCCCACACAGTACATCAAGTGGAACGGCGCCGGAGTCGGACCAGCTGCCCACGATCTACAAGCCGGATGAAGCCGGACATGAGGGAAGCAGTGGAGCAATCAAGCAACGAGTCGCGCGTGCGACGCAGAGCAAGCAGTGCAAGGTCGTTCTGATAGGCGACAGCGCGGGCGGGAACTTGGTGCTCGCGCTAGCGCGGTGGATCAGAGACGAGGGCGTGCTGCCCCCTCCGGATGGGCTTCTTCTGCTCTCTCCGTCCTGTGATCCATGTACGCATTCCGCAGTCGAAAAGGACGGATCCCCCGCTGACAGAGCGCGCAGCACATGCTTTCCCAGAATCGCCTTCGTCTTATATCCCGCGACCGCACGGGAGCACAGACTACCTCGTCGACACGCCCGAGCCTCGGGCGCTGCTCCAGCGGACATTCCTCGGGCATAATCCACTCGAGACGATGCACAGCCCATACGTCAGCCCGGCGTCGATGCGCGTGCTGCGTGCATACTATGGCGATGCGTTCGCACATAGCGTGCAGGACCTGACGATCGAGCAGATGGACACGGCAGCGCGGAAGCGCCTGCGGGAGATGACATCGGTGCCCGGGACGCCCGCCAATCAGCCCGAGACACCATTCGAGCCGTCTACGAATGGCGAGGTGAACGGACTGAAGCCGAGCCCCACGAGCCTGGCGCTGCCGCAGATATCGTCGCCACGGGGACTGAGTCTGTTCAGCGAGTTCCCGCGTGCGTGCATCGTGCTGGGGGACGCAGAGCGGCTAGAGAGGGAGGTGATGAAGCTGGTTAGCGGGATGGAGCGCGATGGGGTGGATGTGCGGACAATTTGGGTAGAGGACGGTGTGCACGACGTGCTGATGATGGGGTGGTGGGATGAGCAGGTGCGGGCGAAGGTGTGGGGTGAGGTCGAGGATTGGCTGGGTGAGAATTTGAGGCCTTGAGGGCTCAGAATTGAAGGGCTGTGCACTTTTCTTGCATGATAGTCGTATGTTATCGATGCTGAGATTCGACGTTTGGAACATAGCACCGGGGGCGAAGAATGGGCGGTGACGTCACTTGGCGGTGAGTCGGCGGCTATATAAGGCAGTGAGATAGAGGCCTTTGGACAACAAGGCCAAAGAGGGCGATCAGCGAGCAGTGCCACACCAGCGGCTGAACCCAGAGTAGAAATGAGAATGGCCGCCACGCAGCATCTGCAAAGTATTGGAAGAGAACGACAAGCACCTCACAGCAGTGAAGACCATAGCACGACTCACCTTGCCAGATGACACGTCAGCCGTGCACATTCTCGCATGCACGCGGAGGCGGTACAGTATTGTTCTTGATTCCTGAGGTCAAGTTGCGCTATGCAGCAGATCCGATGAAGCGAGCATTGTGGTCAGTCAGGCCAGTGTCCTTGGTGACATTGAACACATCTCTGATCAAGACCAACAGGACCTGCTTAGCAGGTAGCCCGTTGGGCAGATCTAGGGCGTATTGCTCTCTCGATGCAATTGACCATAATGTGCTGCACGGAGGCGGCCAGAAGACGTATGCGACCATTGATCAGGTTGTATCGCAGAGGTACTCACGGCGGCATGCCGCCCAGCGATCCGCGATTTCTCAACCCGCTGTTGACTTTTCTAACCGTCTTCGCGTCGGATGGTAGGAGACGTCCTCGCTCTGCGGTCTCAAGAGCATGGCGAGTTGCTTCGACAAGGCAGGTTGAGCTCAGGACGTGCCCGGACTCTCACATGGCTGCGGGAACCTCCCTGCTTGCGTATGCCTAGCAACCTGGCGCTCAAATCGTACCCAGACCCCATGGACAGCCTTGTGGTCACCAAACGGGAACACTATGGTAGGATATCACATTGGAAGCAAAGCCGGTCACCGGGCACGCATGGACATGCTGACAGGGAACTCTGCCACTGCGATATGCTCCTCTGCAGGATTGGCTAGGTTGGTCGAAGCCATCGTCTGACGCTAGGCGTGATATCCCCATCTCAAACGAAGCAGCATCGCTGAGTTCGCGACTGACTGAAAATAAATTTTGATACGGATAGGCCCGCCATCACTCGCGGAGAGGCGTGCGAAGACGGACAGGCAAGAAGATGACCCAAAAGGGCACAAGGCGAGCACAGCATGGGAGGTCATTTTAACACGAGGCAAGTCACAATAGACGTTGTGACGATTCTCACGCCAAATAGGGTAAGCGTTTGTGGCCGGATTGATCCAATCGCGTCGGTGTTGCTGATACGCTTCTGTTTGGCTTCAAAGACCCCGCTGGATTGTGAAGCCAAGGTGGAGCAGTCTATCGCAAATTTGCGGGTATCCACTCTGAATACTGATGGATTTGTTATGTCTGGGTCAACGG
>NW_020169840.1:400800-411419 GCF_002117355.1 Postia placenta MAD-698-R-SB12 | reverse complement strand
GGGGCGCCCCGAAGCACACTGACGTGGAGAGACAGAGAAGGAGGACCCTGCATCCTGACGTGCGCATCTGATTGCCAGTGGGTCTACTGAGGAGGCTTCCGGAAACCAAGTCCGTCCACGCGTCGACCGGTGGGCGGAGAAGATGGGCGCTTTGTGAGTGGCGTTCGGCGGACTGGGCAGTCTGTCCTGCGCGTTCTGGGTCTCGTACCGGGTGTGCCGCTACGGCGGGCATGTGAACACGATACTTACCAAGCTAGCAACGGCCTTGGCAGGCGGGAGGCGCGAGGATGACTAGGAGGAGATGGCGGCGGGCAAGGGTCCAGGGCTGGTTCCCAATTGCGGCATGGAGTGGCAATGTCCCCGAGGTCCGGGAGATCAGATGACGAGATGGACGAGACGGACGAACGGTCGCGGATGAAGATCTGAAGATGTCGATCTCGCTTGGGGCTGCACCTTGTCCATGGATGACTTCTCGTCCCGACTGATGGGCGGGAATCCGCATGGTGCGGTCTTGGTAGGTCACGACTTGGGTGTTGTTGGGCGTGGGGCCCCCAAGAAGCGAGGGTGGACTACAGTATTTATACGGCGACTGGTCTACGCTGGCGGTCCCTTCAGGCTTCAGATCGACGGTGCCTTCAGGATACGAGACCTGCCCACTCGCGCCCTCCTCCCCCGCCTACTCGTCTACTCAGGCCACCCGCCCCCCTGTACACCTAATCACTTAACCACCTACCTGCCAGCCCTCCCCCCCTCCCCATCGCCCTTCTCCCCGGCGCTCTTCTTCCACCTTGATATACTCGCGACGAGCCGATGACGTGATGTCCACCAATCCGTCGGACGCTCCCGTGCTCCCTCAAGTCGGATCGTATGCGTATCCGCCGAAGCGAAAGCGGGGCGACTTCTGTGACGATGACGACGGCGACGAGACCAGGGTGAAGTCATTGAAGCGCGTCGATCAAATGCAAGATCGATATTCTGTGCTGCTGCTGGACATGGCGTCCATCCATGACCACGATGCCACGGTTCTCGGCACCAACAATCCGGGACTCCTGGAGCCAGTCCCCGAAGGAGACTGGCTGGATGTTCCAGAAGGGCCGCTTCAAGATGATCCCTTCGTCGAGGGATACTGGTCGGACGAGGATGAGGACGACCACCAGCAGCAGCACCACCACCACCACCACCACAGCGACAACGACAGCGACGACAATGAAGACGACTACGACGCCTACGACTACGACTACGACTATTCGGATTCGGATTCGAATTCGGATGATGGCGAGTCCTCCGCCGGCAGCGGAAGCGCGCACGGACACCAGTCCGAGGAGACCAGCTCCTCGGATACAATCGTGACGCCGCCGCTCCAGGACGACGTCGTTGGCTCGGTCGAGGAGACCGCCGAGCCTCATCCGTCAGGCAACACCCTAGGGGTCTACCGCGTGGTGAGTTCGTCTCACTGTGTTTATGCCAATGTTTCTGACGATATGTGATCCTAGGGAAACCGGTGGGCTTGCCCCAAATGCCATCGTACCTACAAGAAGCGAAACGAGGCGATAAGGCATCTCGCCACTGTGCACGGCAACAAGGAGTATCGATGCCCAGCATGCGACTGGAGGTTCAATCGCAAGGACGCATTCAAACGCCATTATGAAGGCGTGACAATGAGCGCTTGCAAGGACTTCATGGTCAGCACGCTGCTCCCCACGGAGACTCTGCGGGGCTTCGATGCCTCTCGCTACTTTATGCCGAAAGACGCTTGATACGTCGATGGATATTGGTTTTGATAATTTATTCTTATTGTATGTGTTGAATCGGACGGTCCGCTATGTATCTATAACGGTCGCATATATCAGAGCCTGCTGCTGTTGTTGTTGTTGTCGTACCAATCGTAATTCAAGGATGAAGTCATCAGCGATCCCACATGGCGAGATGTTCCAAATGAATACACAGGACTTTGCGCGTTCTGTCATGTTGTGCAACGGCAGGTCGCCAACGACATGATTGTAATTATTCTGCCAGGGCTGATCACGCGTATGTACATGAGGTGCCAACAGCGCATAGCAGAGCGGAGCGACTACGACGAATTTGGTACAATCCAATGTGCCGTCATCGTTACAAGCTGGCAACAGCATGATAAGCGGAGGCAGACCATGCAGGTCCCATGCCCGGCCAGACTCGGATGACTCTTTCCGTACCGTGAGGAGGGCCATCGACGAGTCTAGAGACGGGAGGGCTAGACGATCTGCCTTGATTCCTCATTTGACCGGTGTCCGTCCGCTGGCAAATGTGTGAGCGTCGCCGAGACGGGATGCCTCGCTCTCCGCCCGCCATCATCTGACATCAGCTGTCGCGTGTATGGGGATCGCCGTCGCAGAAGTGCACCTAATGCCATGCGGGACATGACGCCCATTGCCTCAAGGCACAGCTGCTTATCATCATAGTGTGTGTAGCCAGACTTTGGATCACCACGGCATGATGGATGTCTAGTCTGAGCTCAAGGCCTCTCAGCGTAATCTGGTCCAATACAATACTGTACTCACAGCAGATCAAGACGTGAGATGATCCAGTCCCGCGTGGACAATTGCGGCGACTTTACCACCGTTAGTCCGTTACGTGCCTAGGTCCACGGTGAAACATCAGCAGCACGACAAAATCGCATTCCTATCCTTTTTGTGCTGGCGAGATCACTTGATACGCAGGTGGAAGAGACGCCTGCCTGATGGGTCCTCACATTTATCATTCTGTGTTCAAACAGTTCACATATCGGCATATTTGAGCACATCTGACGGGACTCGATCCGTGAAATCCACAGCACGGCATATGTGACAGCGGGCGAAAAAACGATAGGCGCGACCACCTCCAGCAACTGTTCTCTCCGGCCGATGATCCGAGATGCCGTAGCCACAGCAGCCACAGATCTACAGGCCGGCAGCCACAGCAGGTTTGACCATGTTTGGGAAACAGAGGTGACATACTAGAACACATCGATTTGTACATACTTTGCTGGCCACTGTACTATACTTTGTTGTAGAGCTGCCTGTCCATCCCAGAACCGGAATGCCCATATAGAGGGAATCAATACATACATTCTTGTAAGATCAATCATGTTGCTCAAGAGCACTTCTAGAGTCCAATAATTCTGCACTGCAGCCAGCAGTTACATCACATGCGTTTACAAGATGTACAGCAGCCTTTCAGCGAGAGATCCCTAGAAAGCCGTATGGCTTGCATGACGTCACGGCTCAAAGTGAGGCGTGGGAATCTCGCTTGTTATGGAGTAACCGCAACCGCGAATTAGCACAACATCTTTCTTTTGTATTGACGGAACATGGCAGCTGCAGCTCATTAGAGTCACAGGAGAATCATAAGGTCTACAGAAAATGAGTATGAATGAGTAAAATGAACAGTATGCCAGATGGTAAAATCTGCGTAAGTCGGTGGCTACATTGTGCTGTGGCGGCGGCATCTCGGATCATCGGCCGGAGAGAACAGTTGCTGGAGGTGGTCGCGCCTATCTTTTTTCGCTCGCTGGAATGCATCTCTCGCTGCAATATCTCGTGAATCTTGACAAATACGACATGAACGTCAAGGCGGAATTTGCTTGAGTTGAGTGGGATGTACGACCCACCTCTCCACGTCGGATTTACCTTTACGCGATAGAACGCGCTTGCAAGATCCATCGGGAGTATCGCGGAGTAGGATCGATAAGTGGGGATCTCCGAGTGATCATGAAATCGCCTCAGCCACCGCCGATGTGGCGTATCCATCATCCATCATCGTGGCCGGTGGAGACTTTGCGAGCTTTCGTCCAATACGACATAGTCAATGTCGACACTGACTATGATCAGAGTAACCTGTCACTCCGTACCCTCTGTTCAAAGGCGTGGCCATGGAACCACGGGGTATTGGAGACCAAGGACGGTCGAATGAGGTCTCGCATTATATGTGCGAGCCGAGGACAACGAAGGATCCAGAACGTGCGAGTGTTTGTTGATTATCCGCAACAGCGAACAGACGGCAAGTCACATTCGCCTTGCGAGACCTTCTCCGTGCTCACTACGTAAATTTCTTCATTCTTCATCAAGAGCAAAGCTCAAGATGTGCTCCTACAACACGAGCTGATGTTGCAAAGTGATACAAATGAGCTCGATAGCGCAACCCTCACGCACATCAGAATGTAGGCAACTCACAGGTTGTAGGTCTCGCCAATGTTCACGCGCTCATTGCAGTTACGAGCTATAAGGGATGAGGTATTCACCGTGCATGTGCACATAGTCCGGAATGACTGAGCACGTAATTGTAAGGAGCGCCACAGAAGCCCGCAAGAATGTCCAACTCCGTCAACTCCGCCTCATTCATTGTGTAGAGCTGCTCCTTTGCGAACGTGCTGAGCAGCAGATCGCTCTCGAGGGTGCCCCGCCTGCGCGACTGGTACATGGCGCGCATGGTCTCTACACTCTCGCCCGGACGAGGAAGGGGTGCAGGCGGAGGAGGCGCATCGGCGGGAGTGGTCGTCTTTGCAAGGTGCTCGGGGATGTTCGGGAGAAGCCAGGAGTCTGTGGCACGGCGCGGCGAGGTGGACATGAGACGTCGGAGAAGGGCGCGGCGGCAGAGTGGGAGGGCAGAGGACATGGTGGACAAGACGGACGGGATAGCAGCCCGACCAGAGACCGACGGTCACCGTGTGCTCGACTTACGCGTGCGGGACCGAGATGCAGGAGATGACGTCACGCGAAGCGTCGAAGGGGATGCGAGTCACAGCGAGTAGGCGACACCAGCCAATCGGGATGGCGGATTATGCAAGTGCGACAAAGACTGCTTCTTTGTCGCTTGGAGACGAGATCCCTGTCGTTTATCGTACTGATTTATAGGTCGCTTGATTCTCGCTCTTTCGGATGGTCCTACTCTGCGACGAACCACCATGACCTTGCAGGTCTTGGAGGATGTCATCAGCGACGATTCGTCCTATTACGCCAATGGAAACCTTCGGCTGCCCTATGTTGCGAGAATTTTTATGGAAATGAAGGACACGATTCGCAGTTTGGAGGGGAACGGAGGGACTTCGGGAGAATACTGCGAGCTGCTTCGAGCGTACAAGGTGAGTTTTACATCTCGTGGTACCTGACACTGACAATGTTTTGAAACAGGAGGTGCTCGAGCGGGATCGCATCAAGGACGATCCAAACTGTTGTGTGCTGCACGACATGCTCCAGAACCGGCTGGACCAGATGGAGGGTAAGTTGACGGGAATCCCGCTCTCATGCGACACAACTCTGACATCGGGCGATGTAAGCGCGTCTCCGTGCATCAGCCAGTCAAGACGGCAAGGGAAAGGCGCCGTTGAGGGCGGCGCTGCCCTTCGTTTTCGACAAGTTCGTGATAGTGAGGTGTGGAGTGCCCCGAAGTAAGGACAATGCCGGGCCGTCCAAACGTGCTCGCTGCGACTCTGGTGCTAGCGGAGGCAGCAAGTCCGATGGGCGTCCGCAACGGAAGAAGGGACGCGGGCCGTCGAGGGTGAGTACATGTCCTCGACAGTCATTGGTCTTTGAGGAGAAGACAGACTGATGGCATGGCGATAGGTAACCTCAGACGGATTCATTCCGGAGGTGAGAAGGCTGTCTGTCGACGAGACTGAGGGCCAGGGCGGCAACAGTTTCGAAGGCGCGTTAGCGGAGTTCGTTGACGTGAAGATGAACATCCTTGGAACGATTGAGGGAGACGGTGGAGGTGAGACGGACAATGTGCAAGACACGACCGCAGATGCCACCGTCAATGCCGCCGCCACCGCTACCGACCGTGATCTCAATGACGAAGACGAAAATGAGGAGGAGTCTGACGGCGAACCTGGTCACGACGCCGACGCCGACGTGGAAGGGCAAGGATCGGACGACTCGCCCCTCGTCGCTTCGGCCGCACGACGTGCGATTGCGCACGTCAAGATCCTCACCCATGAATTGGACTGCCTCAAAGCCAAAGAGAATGTAGTGTACGACGCGTTCGAGGAGCTTCAAACCTGCGTCTCGAGATGTCTCCAAAATAGGCAACGCACGTACAAAAAGAACTATGTGCGGGTCCAAAAGTTGATGAACTTGCAGAAGTGAGCGTACGAGGCCCGAGTGAATATCGAGTTGCCAGTAGCATCTGGGCCCAAAGGTTCGAGGCCGTCGCAGAGGCTGTGACCGCGGCGGAATTGGGCACGGACTTCTCGAGCGTTGTGTTTTACCTGTGTGTTGTCGTCTCCTTACGTTCTCGTGCTGTGCTTCCGTATTCTTGTCTCCTCGTGCTGTCGTGTTGTGCCGCTGTAGATGGAATGTTTTTCAAAACACAATAGAGCGGCAGGAGCGCATCCTCCAGCTCATGAACGGTTTTGGTGATGTTGTCCTTCCAGACAAGTCGACCTTTCCCGCACAGGCGGCCACTGCGTTCGCCGAGCGCGTCGCCTTCCGATCGCTGTGCGATGTGCGATCGCGTTCTGAACTCACGGACGCGTGACCGCGATGCATGTGGTGACGTCACGCGGGGCGATCCGAGTTACCAGTTGGCCCCTTCCGCACTCATGAATATTCCCTCTCCTCCTCCTCCAACGTGTCTCGCGAAGATTTCAGATACCAGCAGTCTATGCCGTTCGCGCGGCAGCCTCTCAAGGCCATCTATGTCGTCCACCGCATGGTTACGACGCTCATGGTGCCCTTCTGGGTCCTCTTATACGCCGTCCTGCCGCGAAGGTCCCGGCCCCGCCGCTCTTGGTCCATAAAGTAGATCGTCGCCGTCAATTTCATCCGCATATACAAGGTTACGGAGCGCGCGGGCGTCACCTGGGGCACGCGCCCGGAGGAGGCGTGTGATAACCGTGCGCTCAAGGAGACTCGGTTCGAGTGGGTGGACCCGCTGCCGGAGCGTCTGCGCACTGGCATTGTGGCGGACAGACAAGTGCCGCTCAAGCGGGTGGGTGTCTTCCTTTGGCCAAAGTATGGATCTGAAGGTGTGTTGATTGCCACGACTCTTCTACATGAGTTGCTCCTTGGACGTTTCGTCGCTCTGAGTTGACACCTCGATTTCTCATAATGCGGCAAAATAGCAGGGTATTATTGTGACCGGAGATTGCACCCGACTATCGACTGGCATCCCTCACGGCGCGTCCTTGTCACGCCGGCCAAATTGTGCCAGTCCTCAATGAGAATGCCTAGTGCCATATTTTTCTACGATTCAGACGTTCCGGGAAGAACGCCTTGGTCTGACGCGGTGCGGACATCGCGAGGTCAAGGCCACGGAGCCTTATACCTCAGAGCGGGACCGGATCTCTTCACTCGTAATTGCCCGAGGTCCAAGCGCGAATACTCCTTTCTTGTTCCGTGCACGCGTGGTTCTTGTTTGAAGTCTGGTGATGGCTTGGTCCGCGGACCGGGAAAGACTCTTATAAATGAGCCATGCCGACAAGTCACAGCGGCCTTTGCACCCATTATAGTATGCGGTGCACCGATTGCTTCTCCTGCCGCTATGGCTAGGCTCCTCCAAAAGTATGCCCCATATCCCGTACGTTACCGTTTGACTAAAGATATTGCTTTCCCGCGTAGGATCGCACGCGGAGATAACAGTGCTGTCCACTTCGCGATGAGGTTGCAATCGTAGAGAAGACGCCTTAAATGCGTTTGCGCTTCTCCTATGGTCATTGCTTCCATGCGCTTGGTGAGGCTCAGAGAGAATGTGGCTGGCTTGGAATTGGCATTCGACAAATCAGCAGCGTGGTCGGTTCTGCTGGTATATGTGTGAATCGGGCTGCTTTGTGTCTTAACCAGTGCCGAACAAATTTGAACGTATTCTTGTACCTAGGCAGCATACAGCGCAAGGAGTCTGGCATTGCGCTAACGTCTCCGTCCGATGTAGAGGCGCGCGCCGGTAACAAACCCCTTATCGGCATTTTTCTGCACGGCGGGGGCTACTGCCACATGTCAGCGCACGAGAGCTCGTCGACGTCCAAGATACCCCGTCAGCTAACCAAGGTGCTTCTCTTGCGGCAATGAGCTACAATCCCTCTGACGAACGACTCCCTTGATGTAGGACAAAGCGTTCGATCAGATATACGGTGCGTCCTGTCCACCGGTGCGTACGACTCGTGGATGCTAACGCCAGGTCGCTCATAGCTGTGGAGTATCGCCTCCTGCAACACGCACCATTCCCTGCCGCCGTGCAAGACGCAGCGGCAGTGTATGCGCACATTGTTCGCCAGCATCAGCGCCCGCCGACGGATGCAACGCCGGACTCGGACAGCTCCCAGATCCCACACAGTACATCAAGTGGAACGGCACCGGAGACGGACCAGCTGCCCACAATCTACAAGCCGGATGAAGCCGGACATGAGGGAAGCAGTGAAGCAATCAAGCAGCGGGTCGCGCGTGCGACGCAGAGCAAGGTCGTTTTAATAGGCGACAGCGCGGGTGGGAACTTGGTGCTCGCGCTAGCGCGGTGGATCAGAGACGAGGGCGTGCTGCCCCCTCCGGACGGGCTTCTTCTGCTCTCTCCGTCCTGCGATCCATGTACGCATTCTGCAGTCGAAAGGGACGGACCCCTAGCTGACAGCGCGTGCAGCACATGCATTCCCAGAGTCTCCGTCGTCCTACATCCCGCGGCCGCACGGGAGCACAGACTACCTCGTCGACACGCCCGAGCCTCGGGCATTGCTCCAGCGGACATTCCTCGGGCATAATCCGCTGGAGACGATGCACAGCCCATACGTCAGCCCGGCGTCGATGCGCGTGCTGCGTGCATACTATGGCGATGCGTTCGCACACAGCGTGCAGGACCTGACGATCAAGCAGATGGACACGGCAGCGCGGAAGCGCCTGCGGGAGATGACATCGGTGCCTGGGACGCCCGCCATTGAGCCCGAGACACCATTCGAGCCGTCTACGAATGGCGAGGTGAACGGGCTGAAGCCGAGCCCCACGAGCCTGGCGCGGCCGCAGATATCGTCGCCACGAGGGCTGAGCCTGTTCAGCGAGTTCTCGCGTGCGTGCATTGTGCTGGGGGATGCGGAGCGGCTGGAGCGGGAGGTGATGAAGCTTGTAGGCGGAATGGAGCGCGATGGGGTGGATGTGCGGACGATCTGGGTGGAGGACGGGGTGCACGACGTGCTGATGATGGGGTGGTGGGATGAGCGGGTGCGGGCGAAGGTGTGGGGTGAGGTCGAGGATTGGCTGGGTGAGATTTGAGAGCTGAGGGTTTGATGGCTGTGCACTGTTCTTGCAATCATTAGTGGTATGATATCGATGCTGAGGTTCGACGTTTGAGATATGGCATTGAGCGCGAAGAATGGGCGGTGACGTCACATGGCGGTGAATCGGCGGCTATATAAGGCAGTGAGATAGAGGCCTTTGGACAACAAGGCCAAATCGCTGCGCAGCGCCACATCAGTGGCTGAGCCTAGAGGCGTGGCTGTGGAATTGAGAATGGCCGCCACGCAGAATCTGCGAGGCGTTGGACTCGAAAGGAACGACAAGCATCTCGCAGCGATGAAGGCGATAGTACGACTCACCTAGCGATATCATACCCGATGATACCCGTGCACATGCAGACCGAGACGGTACAGTATTTCTTCTGATTCCTGATGTCGAATTGCCTATGCAGCAGAGTTGATGAAGCAGGAAGTGCGGTAGATCAGGCAAGTATCCTTGGCAGCACTGAGCACATCTCTGATCAAGACAAACAGGGCCTGCTTAGCAGGTAGCCCGTTGGGCAGATCTAGAGCACATTGCTCTATCCCGAGATGCAATGGTCCAGGATGTGCTGTGCGAAGGCAGCCAGACGATGCATACAACCATCGATCAGGTCGTGTCGCAGAGATGCCCTCCTCGGTACGCTGGGTAACGATTCGCGATTTTTCAAGCCGCTACTGATTTTTCTAACCGTCTTCGCGTTGGATCGTAGAAGACGTCCCAGCTCTGCGGTCTCAAGAGCATGGCGAGTTGCTTCGACGAGCAGGGTGAGCTCAGGACGTGCCCGGACTCTCAGATGACTGCGGGAACCTCCCTGCTGGCGTATGCCTAGCAACCTGGCGCTCAAATCGTGCCCAGACCCCATGGACAGCCTTGTGGTCACCAAACGGGAACACTATGGTAGGATATCACATTGGAAGCAAAGCCGGTCACCGCGCACGCATGGACATGCTGACTGGGAACTCTGCCACTGCGATATGCTCCTCTGCAGGATTGGCTAGGTTGGTCGAAGCCATCGTCTGACGCTAGGCGTGATATCCCCATCTCAAACGAAGCAGCATCGCTGAGTTCGCGACTGACTGAAAATAAATTTTGATACGGATAGGCCCGCCATCACTCGCGGAGAGGCGTGCGAAGACGGACAGGCAAGAAGATGACCCAAAAGGGCACAAGGCGAGCACAGCATGGGAGGTCATTTTAACACGAGGCAAGTCACAATAGACGTTGTGACGATTCTCACGCCAAATAGGGTAAGCGTTTGTGGCCGGATTGATCCAATCGCGTCGGTGTTGCTGATACGCTTCTGTTTGGCTTCAAAGACCCCGCTGGATTGTGAAGCCAAGGTGGAGCAGTCTATCGCAAATTTGCGGGTGTCCACTCTGAATACTGATGGATTTGTTATGTCTGGGT
>NW_020169840.1:383317-398647 GCF_002117355.1 Postia placenta MAD-698-R-SB12 | reverse complement strand
CAGTTGTTGTTGTACCACGCGTAATTCAAGGATGAAGTCATCAGCGATCCCACATGGCGAGATGTTCCAAATGAATACACAGGACTTTGCGCGTTCTGTCATGTTGTGCAACGGCAGGTCGCCAACGACATGATTGCAATTATTCTGCCAGGGCTGATCACGCGTATGTACATGAGGTGCCAACAGCGCATAGCAGAGCGGAGCGACTACGACGAATTTGGTACAATCCAATGTGCCGTCATCGTTACAAGCTGGCAACAGCATGATAAGCGGAGACAGACCATGCAGGTCTCATGCTCGGCCACAGACACTGCTGACTCTTTCCGTACCGTGAGGAGGGCCATCGACGAGTCTAGAGACGGGAGGGCTAGACGATCTGCCTTGATTCCTCATTTGACCGGTGTCCGTCCGCTGGCAAATGTGTGAGCGTCGCCGAGACGGGATGCCTCGCTCTCCGCCCGCCATCATCTGACCTCAGCTGTCGCGTCTACGAAAATCGTTATCACAGGAGTGCATCTGATGCCATTCGGGACATGATGCGATGGTGGACGTCTAGTCTGAGCACAAGGCCTCTCAGCGGCGTGAACTGGTCCAATACAAAGTTGTACTCACAGCAGATCAAGACGAAGATGGTCCGGTCCCGCCTGGAGATTTGCGGCGACTTTACAACCGTTGGTCCGCTACATGTCTAGGTCTACAGTGAAACATCATTAGCACGACGAAATCACATTCCTAGCCTCTTTGTGCTGCCGAGATCACTTGTTACGTAGGTGGCAGAGACGCCTGCCTGACGTGGTCCTCACATCGATCATTGTATGATCGAATAGCTAGCACATCTGCGCATCAGCATCTGAGCAAATCTGGTGAGACTCGATCCATGAAGTCCACAGCACAGCATATGTGTCGCTGCATTATCTTGTGATTACTGACAAGTACGACATGAACGTCAAGGCGGAACTCGCTTGAGCTAACTGGTACGTACCAGCCACTGTAGATCCCCTCTCCACATCGAATCTGCCTTTACGCAATAGAACGCGCTTGCAAGATTCATCGGGAGCGTCGCGGAGTAGGATCGATAGTGGGGATCTCCGAGTGATCATGAAATCGCCTCAGCCACCGCCGATGTGGCGTATCCATCATCCATAATCGCGGCAGGTGGACACCTTGTGAGCTTTCATCCAATGCGAGACACAGTCAGTGTCGACGCTCACACACGCGTGGTGATCAGACTAACCTATCACTCCGTGTCCTCTGTTCACAGAGGTGTGGACATGGAACCCCGGGGTATTGGAGACCAAGGACGGTCGAATGAGGTCTCGCAGTATATGTGTGAGCCGACGACAACGAAGCATTCAGAACGTACAAGTATTTGTTGATTGTCCTCAACAGTAAACCGACGGCAAGTGACATTGGCTTTGCGAGACTCTTTTCCGTGCTCACTATGTAAGCATCTTCATTCTTCATCACGAGCAAGGCTCATCATGTACCACCACGACACGAGCTGATGTTGCAAAGTGATACAAATGAGTTCGATGGCCTCACGCACACTGGAGTTTAGGCAACCCACAGGTTGGAGCCAGGGGCCATGTGCTCATTGCAGTCACGAGCTATAAGTGATGAAGTATTAACCATGCATGTGCACAAAGTCCATATTGATTCATATTAATTGAGCACGTAGATGTAGGGAGCGCCACAGAAGCCCGCAAGGAACGGCACTGGTCAAATTTGCAGTTGTGAGGACGAGTAGTCGCAGTCGACGGTCAAAACGTTGAGGCTAGCTGAGAAGGAGTGGGACGCCTTGAAAGGCGACCGCACGGAAGTTGAGGTAGTTTTAAGTTGAAGGTGCAGACTCAGACACGGGCGTGACGTGTCGTGTCTTCGTGCACCGTGACAGAGCACGTGCCAGAACGCGATTTGTCACATGGGGTGAAGCCATCGGTACAGCATGAGGCCGCCATACGAGTGCACCGCGGAGAACAAATCCCAAATTGTTAGGCAATGTCTGGCATGCTCTTTCAGGGTGGGTGAGCAGAAGTATAATCCCTTGCTGATCATGATCCTGCTGTGTGTTACAAGATGGCAGTGTCATGAAATCCGGAAGACCAGGGCTTGGGCATGCAGGTACGCAGGCATGTGGTCGAGCAGGTGAGCGGGCGGCGTCCGGGCATGTGGATGGTGGGCGGGTGTACAAGCAACAGGTGGGCATACAGGTGACGGTCGTGCGTCGGGTGGGCGTGCTGGCCGGTGACGTACAGGCAGCAGGGCTGGTGGCGTACAGGTGGATGATAGACAGGCATACAGACAGGTACGCGCATCCCACGCATGCGCACGCAGAAGAGCATGTATGAGAACATATGTGTGCAGATGACCAACTGCGAAAAGTCCAGCTTTCCTGGTCCAGTCCGCGCTCTTGGAGCTCAGAGCGCATGAGCGCCGTCCTGCTCGGACGTGATTTTGACTGGGTACAAGCGTTCACGGGATTTCTAACTACGAGCTATCGTACAATCATGAGACACAGAAATAATACCAGACTAGAGTCGGGATGATCATAATGACAGATAATAATAGTGATCATTCGTCGAGGGTCAAATCAATGACATCTTCATGATCAATGCTCATGTGGGTCCGTGTAGACCCCCGCTTTGTGCGGTGTGACGCTGTGGCCACCCGCGTATCAACAATATTAGGTTTGACTTCTTCAAGCGATGGCCGTCTCGAGTCCCTCTTTTGGCGCTTCTGTACGCGCAAATCGCCATCAATTTGTGAAGAGCGAATCCGTTTCTTGCTTTCTGAGGGGTTGGATGCATGATTGCCGATGGCATCCAATACATGGCCTTGAGCACGTAACAGATCTGGACATGGCGAGTTGAGCCTCCTCAATCCAATAGAGGATATACCCTGACCTATAGATCGGTAGCGAAAGACAAAGCGGGCAGCCCATGTCCCCCTTGGATCAAGCACCTTCAACTTAGTGCAGCGACGGGCACGACATCGTCTAGAGTCCCCTAGACTAGCGAGATGGTGAGGACTATAGAAGGTACATATTTCACTGACCAGAAACATACGTCACGCAATGGGAACCTGCTTTCTTGCTCTTCTCGTGGACTGGTCCGATCTCTTGCACGTTTCGCCCACGAACGTGGCCTTGATGTCCCGAGATGGCAGCCCGAGAGATCACCACCTCAATTGTTCCAAGCTTCTCGCTATCTGCATGTCCGCCCAGGATGCTATCATCGTCTGAAAGAACCGCTCAGAGATCACGGCCACAGCTAGGACAATGAGACTCATTACCGGTCGTCAGGAGTGGAGCAAACTGAAACAGCCTCCGCTCGTCAAGAGAGGTCCTTACGCCCCAGCGGAGGCCGCTATCACCCTTGCGAAGCGTCGTGCAACCCATGAGGCGTCCGTCTATGTAGGTGCTCACTGAGTGGCAGTCGCGCCTCGAGGGCTGAATGTCCTGCCATCGAACCTCGAAGTTCTAACAGGAAACGGTAGTCATGAGTAGTGCAAGACAGTATATATGATATTCACGATACCTTTCCAGCTTCACTGGGAACATAGCCCTCAATGGTCTTCTCATGCTCCTGGACTTCTATCCCATATTCTGGCAACGCCTTGCCTTGGCACGATATGAAGACATTGAAGCCTAATAGCTGCATCCCTCCAGGACACGAGAAGTATAAGATATCTTGATGCCGAGAACAGTTACCACTGTGTAGACTTTCGCTATGGGCAAGATTGAGAGGTGCTTGCACCTGGGTGGGACAGGTAGCCGCCTTGCAGGCGCCTGCAGAGTCCAGACGCGTGCCGCAACGCGGATCACGTGCATTGCGCGTCGCGACACTTGTGCGCGATCCGCCAAAGTGGCACCGTGCCACTCTCGTCGCTCTCGACCACACACGTCCAAGATGCATCATAAGAGATGGGATACCCTAGTCTACATCGACGGAGATCCCGCTGAAGAACACCACTTCCGCTTCGAGAACGAAAACACTGTGTCCTGTTACATCGCCAGTGAAGCCGGCAAGGTCTGCATTTGTGGCGCTTCGTGATGTTCGTGCTAGATCTAACGGCCACTCTGGCTTATAGAGATTCTCCGTACAATGGCGAAGCGACCTATCCATGACAGCGTCTGTCAACTGCTTCATGGACGGAGTGTGTATGGGTGGTTCGAAAACCGACCCAGGGCGCAATGGCTCTCGATGGTACGTCAAAACAGACGACAATATTCGGTATCCTTTCATGTTTGCACCTCTCGTTCTCACCGGTACGTCTTTGATTATATTTACGGTGCACGTATCTCATCCTAGTATGGCGTAGATGACGACGGGATAGCGGACCCAGATGACGTGAGTGCGGAGAGCATAGGCATCATCGAGGTGGCGGTGCACCGAGTCAGGTTCTCCGGATATCCATGGAGACATACACCCAAACCGAGACCGATGCCTGCAGACCGTGCGCCGGTCCATGAGCGAAGTAAGAAGGCGGGAGCGCACTGTGTCTCGTAAGTGTTCCTAGCGTATCGTAGCCGTTCTTCTAGACTGATAATAAGACAGTCTCGGAGACGGCTTCAAAGGCGCCGACCCCCCTTATGCAGGACAACCGTCTCCTCGGGTCATATACATCGACCCACCTGCAGATCCTTACATCAGATTCATCTTCTACTACAAGCCACGCGAGGTGCTGCAGGCTGACGGCATCATGCCCCTGAACCCTCCCCCTCGCCCCAGAGCCTATATCGTGCCAAAACGAGAGCCGAGTGCGACACCGGCTCTGTACGCGAATGATTCCGACGATGAAGGTAGAGAAGTCGAAGTGAGCACCTCATCAGACACATGCACATGGCTGTTTCCTCAACAACTTCGCAGTCACTTCTCCGCTATCGCGAGCACACCATAGCACCCTCTGTGAAGTCAGGCCCGTCCATCCGTAGGGTCATTGATCTGGACGCCAAGGTGATAGACCTCACCATTCTGGACGACTAATATTAGGCCTTCTCTCCGCCCAGCATGGTCCACATGCGGTCCCAGGCATCATCGTTCAATCGCATCCTCACGCAGTCGGACCATTTGTGACTATCATTTTGCATTATCATTACACCCCTTTGATTGTCCTTGCTGTATTGGATTTTTGTATGTACTATAGGTTGTCTATCAATGTTGTAATGAAGAAATGGATGTTCCATGCGCAGCTGCAAATTCGGGTCAGAAATCACACTGATAACCATCTCGAACGGACCAGAGACGGAAATACTCTTATTGAATGCGTAGTATATGTACCATTGCCTACTTTCACATGAACGAGCAAGGAGCAAGAATAAAAGCGGGTTGATAGACGCTTTAGTACAGCTTGGAGAGGGGACACGACGGCACGGGAGAAAGGAGCGGGCACCGGTATGATGTCGAACGCAGCTGCTTCGAGGGGGCGCAGGCGACGGCGGGGTGTATTATTAAACTGGCACGGACATGGGCGCAAGCTGTCGAACCTAGCATGAAGGAGCTCTATCAGAACGATGGAACGACAAACGTGAACAATGTCCACGAGTTGAACTAATAGATAGGACAAGCGAACACAACAGAACGGGGAGGCGGGAATTAAATAGAGTAGTAGACCTGGCACGCTAAGTAGTACACGCAGACATTGATAGGACAGTGCGGTGGTACAGATGGGTTCGATGAGGAGGAAGTGCAGAGCGAGCGGGCAGGTGGCGTGCGGGCGAGCAGTTGAAACGAAATAGAGGCGTATACAGCATCATGATGACGTACGCGCATTGCGTCGAGTCCGTGGGCATGTGCGTGGTCGTCGTTTGTGAATCACCGTCTCCCTCTTGCGGCTACGCGCCACTATGATCCCTTCCCCTATTGTTGGCTCCGCTGTCTACCAGCCTGTCGCAAGCACGGCATCCGGCCTGCCTCCGCGCAATACCGCATTCCGCACTGTCACCGCACCGTCCGTCTTGTCCTCCGCCTCTACACCTGCACCCGTATCATACCCGCACCAAGACGCAGCCGCCAAGACCGAAAGAGAACCAAAGAGAGACGAGGAAAGGGAAAGAGCGTATGTGACGGACCGGGCGCAAGAAGAAGAGAAGTACTGACAAGTGCAGCCTCAGCCCATCTTGCTCGCATCCTTCTTCTTCTGTTTGCGCGGCGGTGTTACCGGCCGCCCCATGTTGACGCCACCATATGGATACTTCGCCTTCTTCTCGGCGGGTTTCAGTATCTGCGGTACAATCCAGGGTTAGGAATGTGCATGCGGAACCGGATGAAGAGGTGGATCAATGCCGTTCATCGGCATGACGCACCTGGAAGGAGCACAATAATGTCTCGTCCACACTCATCATGGCACCCGCGTTATCGAATTCGCCGCAATAGTTGGGTGCAGAGAATAGCGTCACCAGGTGTCGCTTCGCGAAGAATTCGTAGCCATCCTCGACGACCTGCAGGGTAATAGGTATTTGCGGGCTCACACAATAGTGCAGGACGGTGATATCATTGACCGTACCTGATGCGCTCGGCAGATGAGGTCCATGTCATGTTTCTGCAAGAACCTCGAGACCACGTCCGGTCCGAAGGTAAATGACACTCCTCGGTCGTTCTCTGACCAGCCTGTGATATCTTTGTCGGGGTCTGACCATAGGAGATCGCACAGCAAACCTGAGGCGCATATGTCAGCATTCGGCCAAGCTTGCCCGACGAGGTAACACATACCCGTATCGGGGACATCCGTGGGGCGCATAACTCTTCGAATCTGCTCCATGGACTGCAAGTCTGGCGACAAACCACCATGCATTGTGAAAATCTTCTCATCGATGATGGCCGCGATGGGCAGGCAATTGAAACAATCCGTGAATGTCTTCCACAGTTTGATGTTGTAACGGCGCTTGCCTGCCATTTGCGAGTTCGAAATGTCCGGTTCAAGGAGCCAGATGCACAGGTTCGAGTCATTCAACGAGGTATGGCAGAGCCAAATACGCACATTCATCGTAGAATCCGTAGATTCGGTTGATACTCGCACATTCGTGATTGCCCCTCAAGACAAAGAAGTTCTCGGGGTACTTGATCTTGTATGCCAGCAGCAAACAGATTGTCTCTAGTGACTGCTTGCCGCGGTCGACGTAGTCTCCGAGGAACAAATAATTTGCTTCTGGTGGGAATCCGCCGTACTCGAACAGTCGCAGCAGGTCATAGTATTGCCCGTGAATGTCGCCTGTCAATGCGCATATGCTAGTAGTCAAGCCGACCGCTGGCGGAGTAAGGATCTAAAAGCGCACCGCATATCTTGATGGGGGCCTCCAGCTCGAGTAAAATGGGCTGGTTGATAAAAATCTCGCGAGCTTTTGTGCAAAGATACTTGATCTCGTACTCCTGGAGCTGGACAGGCTTGCCCGGACGGTTCCCGCGCACTGCGGAGGGGACGCGTCGGGTGAGCGGACCCGGCTCGGACGAGGACAGCAAAGGCCGCTCACCTTCCAAAAGCCTGTCAATGACTGAGTCGAGGTCGATCTCCGTCGCAGAATCCGCCATAGCTTGAGTGTGTCAGATGCAGTCGTGGAACGAGTTCGTGAGCGCGGACGTCGCTGGCCGTGAAGTCGGGTGTTTTGTACGAGACTTTGGATGTTTTGTGGCGAACACGGGGAGGCTAGTAAGACAAGGGGAGAAGGAGAGGTGAGCGGTGAGACGAGCGACGGTGATCAGCCGGCTGCAACACCAGAGAAAGCGAAATTTGAGAGTTGAAGCGTACAGATAACGACCTCGGATGATGTGACTGTCCCCGCGCCACCCTCGACGGCTCACTCCGCAGTCGGAGCTTGAATAACTTCTTGTTCTGGACTTGTCTCTTCTCTCCTTGTTCTAGGCCTCCCGCAGTTTTGTTTTTCGTTTTCTCTCTCCCGCCTGACGTTGGTACTACATAGTCGTCTGGGCCGTGCGGGCTGTGTCGTTGCTAGCGACGCTCACACCCCACTCGCCGGGCCCCCCCGGTTGCAATGCGCCTAATCCGTCACCAGTTAAAAAACAAAGTGCACAAGAATTTAGCCCGCAGCCTGATCTCGCGCTTCTCCAGATTGTCACGACTTTAGCAGAAGCGTGCGTCTGACGTTTCATTTCGCTGGCATTCATGGGCCTTACGAGAAGAAGCTATGGTCTCGTCGACCACCCTCATCCTGCGGAATTCAATGTAGATGGTCGAACTAGCGCACACCGCTGCGAGGCAGGATTCCGACTCCACTATTCTTCATACAATGTGGCAGGCGACGTGAAGAAGAACGCGCTCACAATTCAGCCTGCCAATTGCGCATGGCCACGCGCTGGTCCAGCGACGTTGTCGTTCACAGAAGCCTTGCATTTTGATACCAATTCTGTTCGCTGACGTCCCTTGGGAAATTGGCCCCTCGTTTCTCTCAGGACTTAGACGTCTTTCCGATTTTCCCCTTCGTTACACACTGTACTTGTCCTAGCGCATTCCACTTATATACACTTTGAGATCCATAGCTGTGAGCTTGCTCTATCCTGTTATACACCGAATACACACAACAGGCATTACAAATTGGTACAGTAATAGAAAGAGAGCCACTCCAAATAGATGAATGATGTACACGTGTGTATGAGTGTGGGGCCAAAAATGAGGTCGATGGAATGGGTGGGTATCTGCGGATGAGGGTCATGAAGGCAGACAGGCTGCACAAGGGAGGAGACAATCAATGGAGGTGCACGACGCGAGAAACGCAACGGCGGGGCAGATGAAGCACAATGCAAATGAACAGCTTCAGCACAACATGCCAATATCATGACAAGGACACAGTTGCTTCTGACTGCCGCCCAGGATTCCGGGCTGCATCCGAGGTACTGGCTCCGCCGGCGCGTGCCCTTCGTCGACGCCGCCTGTGATGCACCAGTCAGTTGAGGCGATGACACAGCGAAGGACAATTCCCACCTGGGGAACATGGGTCCCTTTGGCATAGGCCGCTCGTCTAGGTCGAGCGAGATGTTCGTCGCGGCTTGGATGCTCTGACCGTATTCCATCAACATCACAGAACAGAACCGGCCCCGCAACGACAGCGTACCTCGATCCAGTCAATGACGGAAGCAACATCCTGCGCCTGCAAAAGAAACTGCTCCCCCTCCATCCGCACCCGGATGACGTTCTTCCGCTTCGAGTAGTCGCTCGCGAGCCCGCTCTCCGCGTTCTGGAGCGTGTACCCCTTGATCAGGTCCTTCGGAGACGGCTCCGGCGCCGTCTTCGCAGAGCCCGGCGGAGAGTCAGACGTCGCTGACGAGCTCGAGCTCGGCAGGATGCGCGAGCGCGAGAAGAACGACGACGAGCTGTCGCTGGCGGGCGGCGAGCTTGCCGACGTTGACCGCGAGTTCGACGTCGAATGGTGCGCCGAATTCCGCGACGAGCGGTCGTCCATCGACGACCGCGCCACGATGGAGATTGTCGAGTGGTCGTCAGGCGGTTGTGTGTCCACGCTGGGCCGCGACCGCGACACCGACGGGTTGCTCAGGCGGCTCGTGGGCGACGTAACACTCTGAGCGCCGTTGGATTGCCCGTGCTTATGCGAGTGGGCCGCCCGAGACGGATGCAGCAATGTCACAGCAGCTATGTGGAGTTTTGAGCGTGTGGGTGGAGGCGCCGCCGGCGGGGGATTGCTCTCGGTCTCGGGTGCATCTGCGGGTGGAGTTGGGTCCTCCTCCGTCTTCCCCGGCCGATCTCCGTCTGGCACACGTCCGCGCACCGCGCTCACGCGGATCCCCGACTGCGTGACGGCAGTGCCGCCCGTAACCGTGATATCGCCCACGCCGACTTTGCGCTCCCACCACTCCTCGATCGCGCTCACGCCCGACGCGCCCGGCGGGCACTTGTACACGCTGAACGCAGTGCCCTCGAGCACGCACAGCACGCGCCGCCACTTGCGGTCGCGTGCCTGGACGCCTGGCGCGATGAACTCCATCTTGCGCGGCATCACCGCCGTGAGATAGATCGAGTTCGAATACGACGGCAGCCGCTCCTTCCCCTCCTCGTCGCGCGGCTGTATGGCGGGCCCGCCGCCCCGCGGATGAAACGACGGGTACGGCGGCGGGTCCGATGATATCTTGTATATGGGGAGCGATCGCTGGCGCCGCAGCGTGGGGGATGCAGGCGTGCTATCGTCTGGGACGGCGCCCTGCGGATCCTCGTCTATCGTAGGAGGTCCGGGTAGCGCCTTGCTCCTGCGCCGCTCTGCAGTCGTCTCGGGCCCGATCGATGGCGTCGCCATCTTGTCTTTCGCGCGTTTCGAGCTTGGGGAGAGCAGGTCGATCATGCTGCGGGACCCGAGTTGATACAGGCCTGGCCGCGACGAGCCTGCGGGCATGGGCACAAGCTGCGGTCCATTCCCCGGCACCAGCGTGCGCAGCGACGGGTTTGCGAAGTAGTCGGCGGGGCGGGGCGTGCGCGAGGGAGAATGGCTGCGGTCGATGTCCCTATCAGCCCGCTTGGAGGTGAAGTAATCCGTGGCGGCCGAAGACGACGATCCCGGGCGGCGCGCTGCAGCCGTGGGTAGCGCTGCAGCCTGTGGTGTGAAGTAGATCGTCTCCCGGTTCTGCTCGGTTCCTGCCGTCATGCGCGAAGACCCATCCTGCATCCCCGCTGGACGATCTCCACGTGATCGAGGAGTCGCGGGCGAAGAAGCCGTGTAGGAGGTATCTTCGGTGTCCTCTTCGTCGCTAGCTCCTCCGTCCGTCTCGCGGACGCCCGGACTGGCGTCTGCGTACTCTTCGCCTTCCTCCTCCTCTTCCTCTTCGTCAAGTATCCCGTTCTCGTGGTCTGCTTCTCGCTCGCTTTCGCTCGGCCCGCGCATCGGCAGCGCAGGAATGCTCCGCAGAGGCGCCTGCTGGCGAGGCCGCGTCGGGTTTTGAGAGGGGGTCATTGGAGGCAGAGTGGGCAGATTGAGGATAGGCATGGGCGGTTGGCGGGGACCGACGGAAGGCGTGAGCCGTGCGCTGCCCTTGGCGGTGAAGCTTGCCATCATAGGAGGGGGCAACGTCGCGAGGCGGGGCGCTAGGTCGCGTCGATCAGATAGACTGCGCGACAACTCACCCAGCGACTGGGGGGGACGAGGACTAGACGAGGGGCTCGCACCCGGAGTTGTGGAGACTGATGCCGTAGCGCTGAGCGAGACCGTGCGCACAGGAAGCGCCTGCGAAGCTTCTAGCCGCGGTTCGCTAGTAGGGTCTGTCGAAACAGAGGATGCACCCTTGATTGTGAGAGAGTCGAGCTCCTCCGGCAATGACAATTGCTCGTTCCGCTTCCCAGTATGCGCAGGCAATTGTGTCGGGGCCAGCGGCACGTTAGCCGTGGCATCCCGCGGCACCTGAACGATCCCATCCTGCGAGAGCGAGTCCCTAAGGGCAAAGTCTGATGTAGCCCTTGCATGTTGAATGCCCATTGGCGCAGGTTGTGAGCCGGACACGATAGCCTCCTTGTGAGAACGCAGGTCTGGTCCATTCTCGTCACTAGTGGTGGGGGACGGGGAGCCCGACGCCCTGTCTATGTGAACGGTGGGGTGTTGATTGTTGAGCATCGCAAGATCCTTCGCTGTGAAGTCCATGGAGCGCGCACTGCGCTCGTACGCTGCAAGCTGTTCATGATCCCCGCTCTTGCGCCGAGCGCTGCGGATATTGGAGACCTTTCTGAGGAACTGGCCCGTGCGAACCTGTAGGATTTTGTGAGAAGCCGGGTGCGAGTTCAGACGAAGTACTTGCCAAGAATTGGGAAGGTCTCACATCTGCAACGGAGTGGCTCCGCGGGGGATCCTGCACCGCAAGTTCCGTTCGGCTGAGCGACATACGTCGTGAATGATGGTCGTCAAGTTCGTTGCAGATTGAGAAGGCAGTAGCGAGAAGAATCAAGAACAAGCCTCGATAGGGTTCACTTGGAAAATGGCATGGAGCGCACCCGCAGTGACGACCTCAAGACTGACGATGTGGGACTGGAACACACCGGGTGGAGAGGAGAATGGCAGGCCGAGCGGCGCGGGTCGGACTTGATTACGCTTCTGACTGATGCGTCTCTATGTTTAGCCGGCGTCTTCCTCGACCCTGCGTCCGAAATCTCGCTCCAAACCAAAGGTCAGCAACGGAACGCCTCGGGGACGCTGCGACGTCAGAGCTCAGAGGGGCGACGCGTGCCTCTTTGCGCCGTCTCTATGGTCGAATCGGAACGAGCATCATCAACGCGGATGTGAAGTCATATACGTCACGTGACGCGAACTGCGCTGCTCGGCAGCATCATCTGGGGAATTCGGCTGTCTGTTGCACGAAGGCGATATCTGCTCAAAGGGCTGTGTTGCGTACACGACGGTGGTTCCCTGAGATATTGGTATCTGTTACTCACTTTTATTTTGTCGTTTGCAAGGGGCAGGCAAGAATATATAGCGCGCTCGCCAAATATACACATAGCTTGTGCAGTACAGCAAGGGCGGCTGCTAAAAGTGCGTGAAACAGTGACGATCTCGAAGGCTACCGACAAATGGACAACCTACCTCAGGGTTAATTGTCCACGAGCACCTCCGAACAACGTCAAAAAGTGCTGGGTCTCCCAGAATCAATGTCATGGTTTCAGCCACAGTGTTTTTCGACACGGTTTGAAATTCAGTCCTCACCCATAATACAGCTGACCATCCTTATGTTATCTCAGGGTATACATCCAGTGCATCCCGATAGATGTGACGCGCATATAGTTGCTTGTGCAAGGTCTGCGGGACCATAGTTGTTCCGTTCCCGCGCGAGTCAGCGTGTATAATGAATATATGCATCCTTGTAAAAATGTGGTTGCGTACTATATTTATTGTTTCTGCTTCGTTCTCTGTGGCACGTTATATACTTGAATATGGAAAATCGGAAAGGCGAGCTTGTGCATCGCGTCGCGTCGCGGTAAATGACGTCACGCGACGCGTGACGAGACGCCAATTGTCACAGTGAGATCTCGAACCTCGGATGATGATGATGACTTCAGCATTTATATACCGCTACAAGCAAACACAATGGTGCTAAGACGCGGTGGGCTCTGCCGGATGGCAGTGCCCCTGTTGTGGTGGTGCCTACAGGGTAAGGAAGGAAGATGATGTAGTAATTTACGGATTTCGGTGTAATAGGCAACGGTGTGGGGCAGCATAGGGTGTCAATGTAGAGAGCGAGTCCGTGGGTGACAATGACACAAGAAAAAGTTCACATCCTCCGCTACCCTCGATCGCTTCCTCCGGCGGTCTACCTGTCTTGAAGTCCTGGAACCACCAGCGCACCGGGCTCGTCGTGTCAGTCGCAACGAGGGAATTCCGGGTTTTGCTGTCAAGCATTCTCGAGGCCTGTGGAGGTGGCGGGTGATGGTGTTAGTGGGAAATGAACCCGGCAAGGGCCTTGCCGTGGATTTCGAGGTGCTGTCTTCACAGATAGCGAGCGCAACGGCTGGACATGGCTAGAGACCGGCCGACGGTGAGCCTCAGATGGCGGTGGGATGGCATCAATGGGATGGATGCATCGCGACTCGGTCGGATGCAACCGTGGCGACGGGATTCAGCGTTCAGTGTTCTGGCCGGCTCGACATTGCGAGACGACGGGCGGCGGCTGCGACGGGGAGCTGTCGACTTGAGGAACCAAGGCAAGAGCGAGAGTGCATTGAAGACTCTCTGTGCGGTGCCTGGTATCCTTCCTTGGCCCAGCAAGAAAGCGTGGGAAAACTCGACCAGGTGGTGGTACGAGTCCAAGGAGCTCTTCTCGAACCTCGGAAGTAGTTGCATTGCATCGTTATAATATCAAGAAAAACAGCAACCTCCACTGCCAAATTTTTAGAACACCCATACAAAACTTGCGTCCGTGCATAATTAGACCGGTAGAGGGAGGGAAAACAAGCCGGCTTGTAAGTTTGCAGCTCTAACTCACACGCAATACAGCATTGGATGAGTTATTCTACAAGTCTACATTCCGTCCTGGGTCCCTCTATTCGCTCTACTATTGAACCGACATGTTTTGGTCTTTCCCAGATTTACCGCTAATAGCCGTTAATCTACAAATCCCTGCCGTGCCCCAATGGTTGAGCCACGCTGGTAGAATGGGGTTATTAACAATAACTTACATACGACGTGGACAAACCGGAGGGCGCTCGCTTCTGAGCCGAGCTGAAGGCCCTTCAGGACTTGCTGGCTCAATGTCTGCCGCCCTTCCGGTTATCCTGATGCGATGAAGGTACACATACAAGTTACAAGAGAATCATGTCATACTGACAATGCCAGTACCGCGTCCAGGTATATGCCAAGTTGTACTGAAGTCACGTTGAAGAATCGTGACTCGACGTGAAGCGTACATACACATTAGTGGATGAGGCTCTGTCAAAGTGGATCGGTCAAGCAGCAAGCACGGAGTCGATCAGTTTTACTTGAATTAATCTCCCTGATGGACAGCACTATGGCTATAAAATACTCAGCGCCACATTTTGTCTATGCTCCCATTCGGCGGTCTCGGGTCCCCTGAACACATGCCATACATGCTAGTGGAGCGAAGGCGTGAGCCATGGTGGCACCGACAGTCCTGGAGGCTATCTAGGCGTTTTAGAACACCTGTGATGGTGGTCACCTTTCTCAAAGCTGCATGTACCACCAAAAAGGCTACAGCTATCTGGCGCGCTCGTCGGGGTATAAAGATGCTGCTGTGCAGCAGCATAAGCCCAACGTCTCCAGCTCAATCAGACCTCGGTACTGACAAGTTGGTCGCGCCATATCCACATCTTCGCAATCTCCATCTCGATATGTACCTGGCAACTTTTTGCGTCGTGGTATTGCTGAGGGCGGGTGCAGGCCGTGCTCAGAATACTAGTGTGATATCGACATGCCAGGAGATTGCCAATGCCATTTCCTCCGCGTCGTCCGTCTATCATCCCCGTATGTGTTTCTCGCCTGCCCAAGCTTCGCATGATGGTGACAGCCGCCCTATAGCGAGCCTCTCATACAAATCGGACATATATCACTATGCTACCTCAAGCACCGAGAATGCCACTTGCTCCGTGGAACCAGGCACCGCCGAGAACGTTGGCATAATAGTGCGCTTTTCACATTTTCGCTGAGAGAAAACACGACCGAGCACTTCCTTGCATGCAGCTTCAAATCCTAGGCGCGAACCAGGCGCCATTTGCGGTGCGCTACGATCATCAGATCCATATAGACCCTGGATTGACGCAGATGAGCACAGGTCAAAGGCGGTGGGCATGCGATGAACCCTGGATATTCGTCCACGACGGGCGTGCAGATTTCCATGACCAGATTCCACAGCGTCGTTAACGATGCGTCTACGAGCACAG
>NW_020169840.1:369007-383223 GCF_002117355.1 Postia placenta MAD-698-R-SB12 | reverse complement strand
GGTGACGAATGTGACCGAGTCTTCGAATCCCGATCTCTTCTTTGGACTGAAGGTGTGTCATGTCCCTCGACGCCACGAAGCGATGGTCACTGACTTTGCATTCAGGGTGGCTACAACAACTTCGTGAGTTCTGCATACGCCATGACCCGGGGATACGATCCGATGTGTTCTTGCACAGGGCATAGTCACGACATTCACCTTCCAGACATATCCTCAAGGTCAGGTCTGGGTATGTCGGCCTGTCGTACAAACTATACAACATGTCAAAAGTGTCACATCTGCAGGGCGGTCAGATCACATATCCATCATCGAGCGTCAATAATGTTAGCGCTGCCACGGCAACCTTTTCGTCGAATGTCACCGACCCGAAGGCGGCTATCATCACCACCTACGACTATACCGGTGGGCTGGTGCGTGGATATACTATCTACTGTTCGTCTCATGGAGTCAACGGAATATGCGATAATATCAGATTCTTGCGTCTGTCATAATCTTCTACGATGCTCCTAATCCTCCGTCGGGGATTTTTGACGACTTCCTGTCAATACCGGCATTGGCGACCAACGTCAAGACACGGTCTTTCCTATCCTTGGTACAAGTCGAGCCGACGCAGGAAACAGCCAACTTCCGGTAATGCACCACGTCATGGGTTATCGTTGCAATGGACTCACATGTGCCTTGCAGCGGATATTACAATACAGTGCCTTTGACGGAGATCACCGAGGGCATTCTGAACGACGTGCTCACGGAAGCTCAGGTCTGTTCATCTTCAGTCTAACGTTGATGCGTCCTGATAAGATGCCTCCGACAGTATTGGGGCGAACAGCTGCAACTCGACTCGGACCAGATCATCAGTTACGACGTCGAGCCGTTCCTTCCGACTATTCTCACGCACGGAGGCCCGTCGGCATACCCGTGGACACGCACTGAGCGCTACCTGCCGTTGAACATATATTTCAGCTGGTCGGACGAGACTTATGACAGCGACTACTATACTGCGATCACGCAGACTGCGACAAATCTGACGTCTGCTGCGGTGGCGGAGGGACAAACGAACATCTCAGGCGCGCCGCACTACCCGAATTATTCGCTGTACGGGACACCGATCTCGGAAATCTAGGGCACCGCGCTGCCGACGCTCGTGGAGCTGAAGCGGACATACGATCCAAATAATGTGATGGGTCTTGCAGCTGAATGGAAGGTGCCAGCGTGACCAATTGATGTATGGGCTTATATTTGAGTCTGTATAGGCTCATGATTGCTATCCTGGATTAGAGGAAATCATTTCCACGGTCATCGCAGCACAGCATTAAAGTTGACAGTGTAGCCGCAGGAGAACGGCGCATCATAGAATGAAATTCCTCGAAATGTTGAGCTACGACGAGGATATAGAAGACTCTCAAAGAGCTTCAACACGGCCCAGAATTGATACCTGGCCGTTCAGCGGCCCAGCTGTGACGCCTTGATTCCGTGTATGGTAGGTACGCACTTTCTCGACACTCCCACAACTCAACAAATATCACTAATTCTTTTCAAAAGATGCTCGACCAATGTAAATGCAGTTCCTATGACGACCTTGCACCATGTACGCGGATGCGCGTTCTACAACCCGTCTCAGCGCTCGGCAGAGGCTGCTAGCTTTTTGGTCTGTAGTCATCCTGGTCGGGCTATGTGGCCTCTGGTCAATCGTGCTGCCGCGCTGATAAAAGTGAAGCTTAACGATAAAAACAGGCCACTGCCCATGCGTGCGTGCCCTATGGCTATTGGGCCTTCGAAACGAAATCAGCAGCGAACGCTGCATTGATATGATTAGATAGAGAATTTTCACAAAACATAACATTGATAGCAATCACAAAGCATGATCAGATCGTCTTTTCTCTGGCCGTCGGTCCGCCCGACGGCCAGGAGGTCAGAGTCAGAATGTCGTCGGGGCATGATCCTAGTCATCATGACTATTTCTAAGGCAAAAGAGTCCCCTAATGTTGACCGCCAGTGCGGAGACCTGATGCTGACCTTGGTTCACCGAACCTGTTGGATGACGGTCTTATAAACACATCAACAAGGAATAAAGGGACATGCACAACTGCGCACCTTTTGTCGAGGGGAGCGGAGATCTCGTGCCACCCTTCTTTACTCGTACCAGTCGTCAGAATGACTGCGCCTCCAGTAAGGCAGTCTTGCTCTGAGCCTCTGATGAGGCCTCGAGCGGCGTATCAACTGAGCGCCCCACCTCTGTCTCTTGAATGTCCGAGAGATGGTTGATGGTAACTCTGTCGGAGTTCGGGTTGGTAGGCTCCGTAGAAGGGCCATCGGGCAAATCTTGAGCCAACGGCAATATGCCGTCCGGTGTTGCCGCCCGGGGGTCACCCAGCGTACCATCGCGTGCTTTCCGGATGAGCCTAGCCAAAAACGTAATCAGCGCATGAGAAGGTGCAAAGGTCCAAGTAAAACGAACTCAGCCATTGCCTCTGCTTCCTCAATAAACCCACGGGGATCAGCGCATTCTCCTCCTTCGGCCAAATCGAACGAGTAGCTGACAAGGGGCACGACATCGATATCATCAACTTTAGCACGGAATGGACCAAGGACGGCCTCAACGATGGCATCAGTGTCGGCATCGCTGTCAGGATTAAGCACGAGAAATTCAGCGTCGGAATCGCTGTCGACACTGTCGGGGTACTCTGTGTCAGTGTCGCTATTGAGCGTAGGTATACGATCATCTTCTGTAGTGATTGCGGCGTCAAAGTGCTCAGAGACAGCATCCTCGTGCGGACATAGCGCGCCATCTTGATCCTCGCTGCAGTCGACCGCCTGAAGCCAGTCTTGCACATTCACGGCGTCAATAGGAGGGACAGGTGAGTCAGGGCTGGCTGCGACGTCAGACAATGTTGGGGTCTCCTCCGTTTCCACAGGCGGAGGCGGAGGGTCTAGAAATAGGGTGACGGTCAACTTCACATCGCAATATGAAGTCAAAATTTAAATTCACTCTGCTGTGCGCGGAATGCTTGGTGCTGCGCCCAATCCTCACTAAGGTATTGTTTATGTCTCGTCCTTTCCTCAAAAGACACTATTACAGCATCATCGTGATGTATGTCACGAGTAGGTATGCGGACGGTCGCCCAAACAAAAGAATGCTGATAGCAATTCGGGAATGGGAATGGCTTTGATGTTTGAAGGGGTTCACGACCCGCTGGATGTTCGCTACAGGGCTCGATGGGCGTGCACATACTCGATGTCTTGAATTCCTCTGGCTCATCTTTGGGCATGCCAACCCCCACGAACCGTATGAAACAACGGTGCCACGGATGACGACGAAGAGGAAAGTCATAGACCTATCGTCATGAATGAGTAAGCGGTTGGCCAACGACGCTAGGCACACACCGAATTTACAAACGCTATATACTTGCGGGGTGTCAATTTGCTTGCGACAGCTGTAAGACGCGGATCGTCGAGGGATTCGGCCATGCGTACGGGATCCAGCCATAGCGCGATATATGAGCCGTGACGTGGAATATAGCCGGTTTTAGCCTGCAGGTCTGACTGCATCGTTGCCTATCCTGAGTATAGCAGTGTGCAGTTCCTGTAACAACTTTGCACCATGTGCGCGGCTGCGTGTGCTACAGCCGTTTCCGAAACTAGGTGCGTATAAAGTTGCCGCTTAAATGTCGCTTCTTTCGAAGCGACAATCCGCTGCTTTTGAAGCACCCGGATGTGGCTGGGAAGGACGCAGAAACGGTTGCCTATGACTAAGCATGATGACCCTATGATCTGATCACGTTCTCGCCTCGCGAAGGGGGAAGCAGCCAATGAGGTCGGTGAATTATGCAGGCGTGACGACGTACTGCATTGGACGAGAGACAGTGTGCGAGGAATCGAAGTCAACAACGCTGTACATACACAATGGGTCTCGACGGGATTCTACTGGTTTACCCTTCGCATGGATTGAGAGAAACAACAGGGTATCGCGTGAGACATCATAACAAGTCGTGGTTGAAACCCGAGTTTGCCACGATCGATCTCGATACAGCATGAAAGGAATCCTGCAAACGAGTCGATTGCTCATCCGTGCTCTTGACGCGGCCATAGTTGATTCCCACGCCTCTATGTTCTCTTCTGCTGTTCAGCCTAGCCTTGTCTCTATATTCTCGTCCACGGGGAGCGAGCCTCTTAGTACTTTCTTGTCAAGCACAGACAAGTCATTACCATCAGATTCGTTCATATGCTTTTGCAACGACGCGACGTCTCTGCCACATCCACAACTACCGGCTATTCTGGTCTCACCTTCTACCAACGAGCAAGGCGCACCGGACTATGCTCTACAACAGACCGTTCTGCATATCCAATCCCCTACTCTTCGCACAACTTTCATCCGCTGCCCTCCATTTCGCGATGCCAACGGTCCTAGTGGACATCTCGGCATGAAGCATCCCTGGATCCACTTCCAAGTTCGCAACATGGGCCGTGAATTCTCCTTGGAGATCGGATTGGTTGACCAGTCTGGCAGAGAGGGTGTGGTTAGATGCTCTACATTCCAGGTACCGTACCTTTGTGTTCAAATCGTTCGAACAAGTATGGTGGCCTTGATGTCGCTTAATTTCTGCATAACGTTCCAATATCGGGCTCCATCAGCTCGAAATTCAGCCCATTAGCTGTGTTACCCCCGCAACGGCACAGGATGTCGGGTTGTTGGGTCTCACAGCAGCCCCACTACCCCAAAGTCGGAACGGTACTGGGATTTCTGGCCAGCCTATTCCGAGATTGCCAGGAATCCTGGTGTGAGATCATAACTATTTACTTTGCTTCACGTCGTACCTTGCTCAGTCGTACTGAGACAAGTGCTGAACAGAGAGAGCCATGCCTCCGCATGGGAAATCCTCCCCTTCTTCATTTACCCCTCTTACTACCGTCGTCCTCCTCCCGCCCTCTCACATCGTGGTGTACGATCAACCTGAACCTCCCCACATTGCTTCCACACTTCTTGTCCGCTTCTCTCTTGCGCCCCGACGGAGACGAGGACGCGGATTTACCGGACAGCGACGACGACGACGACGGTGACGTGCCCTTACCGACCGCGTCATCGGCCAGCCAGCGCGTTCTACAGACGGGGTTCAACCAGGTACCTGCAGGGACGTACTCGTACGTCTCGTACGTCAAGGTATACGCGACATGCCGATTGAGGCGAATATGGTTCAGCGAGGACGGGCCAAAACAGAGGCTGCCATGGGAGTTTCAGCTTTATGCAGCCGATTGACGGGCGCGGTATTCCTAATTACAGATGAGAAGGCATACATTTCGGTCGTTACATTAATGTGTTGGAGGTGGTACATCGGCGATGAAGTGCAGTGAAGCTATTTTATCTCGTATCTCGTAGCAAGCCGTCTAACGACGTAAAGTATAGCGACGCCAAGGGAATGTTTCCTTTGAGTAGAATGCCAAAGGCACTTCGCATCAGGGTGATCCCGGATCGGACGGACTCTGGCTTGGGTACGACCCGTACCCAAGCCAGAGTTCGTCCTTCAATGCCCTGACGTAGCCTGTAGTGAAGATGAAGATGATGCCCGGCGTATGCACGAAGTCATTGTCTCTAGGCACCTTGAAGCCGCCATCACCACAGAAGACGATCACACATTTACGCTCAATGGCGCCACTGACACAAAGTACCTTGACGATGTCGACAACAACGGCACGCTTTCCGTCTACGGATGAGAATGCGCTAACCCCTATGGCTTTATCGAGGAAACAGAAGCAATGACTGAGTTTGTTTTGCTAAGACCTGTTCACTTCCTCATGCGCTGATGGTGATTTCAGCTGGGCTCATCCGAAAAGCACGCAACAGAACAGCATGCTGGGAGATCATGGGGCGGCAGAACCTGACGATGCCGTTTATTCAATATTTGGTCGACGGCCCGGGTTCTGGCGCGTGGAATGAACGAAGAAGAGGCGGCACCAGGGCTTTGCTTTCCTCGTTGAAAGGTGCGCAGTTGCACGTTCCTGTGTGTCTTATCAATGTATGCTCAAGACCGACACTCAACGGGCCCGGTGAAGCGAGGTCAGCATCAGGTCTCCGCGCTGGCGGCCGACATCAGGAGGCTCCTTTAGCTTCGCGACGTTCGTGACGACTAAGATTATACCCCGGAGAGATTCTAGTTCCGGCCTCCTGGCCATTGGGTGGACAGACGGCCAGAGAAGATGATCTTCTCGCGCTTTGTGGCTGCTATCGATGTTAGTCGTGACATACCCGTAGCCTTGTTTCCAGAAGACCATTTTGTTCCGTTAATGCCATGCTGATTTCGTTTCGAAGGCCCAATGGCTGTTTTTGAATTTGTAGAGACTGCTGCGACGGCGTAATTTGTGACGCTGATCCTGCTACGACGGTTATTTGCGGACTGCACGCACCCATTGAGTAACGTACCCGCGACGGCGGTGATTGACTGGCGATCTAAATTGACGAGTGCGGAAAACTTTACCGTACGCTTGGCTAGAAGCTAGCCTATGTTTGAAAGTCACGTTTGCCTCAATGCACGGCGGCGGAGGATACTAATTCCAACGCTGCACTCGCGCGCAAGCTAAACCAGCAAGAGAGACCCTGGACCAAGCCAATGGAAATGGAACACGAAGATCTAATGCCAGCGCCTTCTCTGGTATCACACACGCTACCTGCAGCCTGGAATACGGGAACAATGCGACCTCTCAGCTGGCTGGAGACTTCTCGGCGATATTATGCACCATCTTCCTCGGCGCTCGTCAGAATTCGCTGGAAGATGCCTGCGGATACAGGTACCGTGGCCTCAGATGGTGAGTCAAGTAGGCCGAAAAGGGCAGTGCGCGATCCGGAATAGGCAATGGCTTCTTGCTTCGGTCCCTGCTTTTAAGAGAATGGAGACCACACCGATCAGATCACGCAATTCGCGAACACGACGGTCGTTCGTTCTTGTGTTGCAGAGCTTATGATTGGATAGAAGGCTCCCTATGAAGGGGTTCTGGTGCATCAGGGCTCGGCGGCCTTCTGAGACCTGCGTGCAACCTCAAAGCGTATGAGGGATCTAGCCTAGCATCCGTGTGCCTGCTCAATACTAACCGATAAGCTCCTGGTCGATCCTAAGGTGGGTCATCATGACCCCAAACGTCAGTGGAGGTAGAGCAGGATGTCTTCTTACTTGATTTTCAGGAGCCTATGAGCACCAGCATAGACTAGCATAGACTAATGAAATCGTCAGTGTACTGAATGCACACCCACAATATAGAATGATATGGCGTACCAGCTGATCGGCTCCCGGCATAGTCTGCACCGAGCAGGCTAATGAGGCACAATCATTCAGTGCTTTTTTGAGGACTTTAATTCTTATTGGTGGGGCCGAAATATAGGAGACTGGTCTTGGTCACGAGCAGTCAGCGCCAATGCCAGACCAGTATTTCCTGTTTATCGACAAGACAAAACGAAACGATTGAGGACTTCATTCTCCACCGTAAGTAACAAGAGCCTGGTGATGGTCGTGAGATTGAACACATCATGATGATGTGGAAGGACACAAGAGTCATCATAGCAGTTGGTACTGAGCAGATCGATCCAATTGGGACAATAGCGCGTACGATCCTATATATGGCGTAAGTATGTTTGTCCGCGTGGGTCCATTCATGCGCTGACTAAGTACGTCCGGCAATTGCCGTAAGATACACCACACGTCTCTTGAGCATCTCCCCCCACCGCTGCTCGTTCATCGCATGGCGCATTCCTTTCCGCGCTCTCCATGCTGCCGGACTTGCCGTCAGGTTTGCCGACAATTGAATTTGATCCAACATATGGCACATATCTCGCTCTTTGGCTAGTCAAGATGGCGGAATGCGTTGACGACCCTCGTGTGAGACCTTTGTCCAGGTGCCTGCGGCAGAGCACGCTTCTGCTCAGTGCTTGTCTGCGAGCGACTCAGCCATCACAGCAACAGCAACCGAACATCTTTCCAATATGCCGCCCGTGGTACTACTCGAGACAGAGAACAGACCGCTCGTGCCTGAGGCTGATCTATCGACACACAGAAAAGGATGCTGTCAATGCTTCATCTGGCTCACCAAAAGGTGCGTGGCCATGCACGACGTTTAACGCAATGCTGATGTATCTCCCTAAAGCTTGGTTCCCTGCGAATGTACGTCGTATCAGCGCCCGGATTACTGCGGTCTCAACAAGCATTCTCCGAGCGGTTCGTCTCCGCAAAGTGCATGATGACGAGCATTGATGCTATTCTCGTACGGGGTATGGCTTCATGGATGCCTACTCGGAATATATTGACTGGAGTAAAGCCTGAGCCTACAACGGATTGGCTCACAAAAGGGAACGTTCCTATTTGTTTTATGACTGCGAGTGATCAGCTATACTGTATTTTATTTCGCCTCGCAGCGCTACACTACGAGATACTGGATATGGCCATGATCTCGGCAACCTTCCCGTACTGGGTCACTCAAGTAACCTTGTTTGAAAGTTCATGGAATTGGATGAAATTTGAAGAATGCGCTGCCATGAACGTGAGCGCTGAGCTAACTGTCCTTAGAGCTATGGGCCCCAGATCCCCTGCATCATCCTATGCGAGCCCGACGGCCGGTGACCAAAGATCAGGCCCAGATATAGTAAGTACCGCATGATTTACATACGGAAACGTTATCCGAAGTGCTTCGGAGAGATGCCACAGCTTCCAACGTCGTGTCGTCGGAGCTGCTTGGGCGTGAGATACTCGCCCAGCCAATTCTACATGAGCCTAAGGGGCGGCGTGGACATCCCGCACCAATAAGTGGCCTGCGAACCTTCGCATAACTACATATCTTAAATCAATGGCATCTATTACACAATGCCGGAAACAATCTGCCTGCTTTCGCTGCACGCCGACTCCTTTTGGTCACTCGTATCTCTTGATGGCCTTGCAATCCTGCTATGATTGAGAATTAACTCCGCCGTCCCTGCGGTACTAATGAGCAGTAGCACCGCATGGCAGCATCGCCGACTCCGGGCTTCGCATCGTCTCCCACCTAACCAGATACCAGGACATGCGGCATTCCTAGTGCGCGCTCTCGTCATCGTCTACGACCACACGCTGAGCAGGCACACGGATGTCAGGCTAGATCTCTCATATGCTTCGAGATTGCATGCAGGTCTCAGAAGGCCGCCGAGCCCTGATGCACCAGAACCCCTTCATAGGGAGCCTTCTATCCAATCATAAGCTCTGCAACACAAGAACGAACGACCGTCGTGTTCGCGAATTGCGTGATCTGATCGGTGTGGTCTCCATTCTCTTAAAAGCAGGGACCGAAGCAAGAAGCCATTGCCTATTCCGGATCGCGCACTGCCCTTTTCGGCCTACTTGACTCACCATCTGAGGCCACGGTACCTGTATCCGCAGGCATCTTCCAGCGAATTCTGACGAGCGCCGAGGAAGATGGTGCATAATATCGCCGAGAAGTCTCCAGCCAGCTGAGAGGTCGCATTGTTCCCGTATTCCAGGCTGCAGGTAGCGTGTGTGGTACCAGAAGGCGTTGACAACAGATGCCTTGGGTGCCTTTGGAAGTTTGGTCCGACATGCGTGCGAGTGGAATGTTGGAATGAGTGCCCTCGGCCGCAGTGCATTGCAATTCTATCCCACTTACCCGGTAGCATATTCCCGCACTTGTAAATCCAGATTGCCAGTAGATCGCGGGTGCGTGGTGCGTCAAGACCGTAAGCAGCGGTCGGAGCCTTCGAAAAGAAACCAGCAACGAATGCTGCATTATTGATTAGATAGAAGGTGTTTTCAAAACAGCTACGAATATGTCACAACTAACATCGATAGCAGTCACAAAGCACGAGTAGATCATCTTTTCTGGCCGTCTGTCCGCCCAATGGCCACGACCTCAGACCCAGGATGTCGTCAGGGTATAATCCTAGTCGTCATGAACGCTTCGAAGACAAAGGAGTCTCTTGATGTCAACTGCCAGCGCGGAGACCTGACGCTGACTCCGCTTCACCAGGCCTGTTGGGTGACAGTCGTAAGGACATATGAATGGGGTACAAAGGGACATGCGCGACTGCGTACCTTTTGTCGAGGAAAGCGGTGATCCCTTCATTCGTACCAGTCGCCAGAATGACCGCGCCTCCGGTAAGGTGGTGTCGCCCTTAGTCTCCGGCGAGGACTCCGGCGGCGTATCAACTGAACGTTCTATCGCCGTCTCCATAGTGTCCGAAGGATGCTCAGTGATAGCATTGCCGGAGTCTGCATTGGTGGGAGCCTCATCGCGTACCAGATCAGGCTCCGGAGTAGTGCCCTCGGCCACATCTTGAGCCAATGGCACCAAACTGTCAGGTGTTGCCGCCCGAGGGTCACCCAGCGTACCATCGCGTGCTTTCCGGATGAGCCTAGCCAAAATCGCGATTAGCGCGTGAGGTGAAATGGTCGAAGTAAAACGAACTCAGCCATTGCCTCTGCTTCCTCAATAAACCCACGGGGATCAGCGCATTCTCCTCCTTCGGCCAAATCAAACGAGTAGCTGACAAGGGGCACAACATCGATATCATCAACTTTAGCGCGGAATGGACCAAGGACGGCCTCAACGATGGCCTCAGTGTCGGTATTGTTGTCAGCAGTAAGCACGAGAAATTCAGCGTCGGAATCGCTGTCGACACTGTCGGGGTACTCTGTGTCAGTGTCGCTATTGAGCGTAGGTATACGGTCATCTTCTGCAGTGATTGCGGCGTCAAAGTGCTCAGAGACAGCATCCTCGTGCGGACATGGTGCGCCATCTTGATCCTCGCTGCAGTCGACCGCCTGAAGCCAGTCTCGCACATTCACAGCGTCATTCGGAGGGACAGATGAGTCAGGGTTCGCTACGATCTCTGAGAATGTTGGGGTCTCCTCCGGTTCCACAGGCGGAGGCGGAGGGTCTAGAAATAGGATGACGGTCAACTTCACATCGCAATATGAAGTCAAAATTTATATTCACTCTGTTGTGCGCGTAATGCTTGGTGCTGCGCCCAATCCTCACTAAGGTATTGTTCATGCCTGACTCTTTCCTCAAAAGACACTATTACAGCATCATCGTGATGTATGTCACGAGTAGGTATGCGGACGGTCGCCCAAACGAAAGAATGCTGATAGCAATTCGGGAATGGGAATGGCTTTGATGTTTGAAGGGGTTCACGACCCGCTGGATGTTCGCTACAGGGCTCGATGGGCGTGCACATACTCGATGTCTTGAATTCCTCTGGCTCATCTTTGGGCATGCCAACCCCCACGAACCGTATGAAACAACGGTGCCACGGATGACGACGAAGAGGAAAGTCATAGACCTATCGTCATGAATGAGTAAGCGGTTGGCCAACGACGCTAGGCACACACCGAATCCACAAACGCTATATACTTGCGGGGTGTCAATTTGCTTGCGACAGCTGTAAGACGCGGATCGTCGAGGGATTCGGCCATGCGTACGGGATCCAGCCATAGCGCGATATATGAGCCGTGACGTGGAATATAGCCGGTTTTAGCCTGCAGGTCTGACTGCATCGTTTCTTGTCCTGAGTTAAGCACAGGCTGGGGGTGAGAGACGGGCGGGACAGGTTTACAGGAAAGTGACTGGCATAGGTGTGGTACTCCACTGCGCCGAAGGACAACTTGGAAATGGGCACGGAACCAAACATTGGAGGCGCTGTCATCACCTGATCACCAATCTCGGCATCGCTGTCGGCTGCTGCCCAGCGCTGCAAAATCCCAACGGAACTATCCGTTGTCACATTATTCGAAGCCAGAATCACATATGCCTTTCGCATTCGAGTAAAACTGGGTGCGCGCCGAGACCCATTGACTGCAACCTGCATGGATGTAATCCGATGTATACACTCCACCTATCGAGGCAAGGCGAACGGTGATCTTCCACTGTCCTCAGCAGCCTGAACGCAGTATTATTAGCCCCTGTCCCCCCTCCCCTCAAACAGAAAGTATTGACCCGAAATCAGAGATCCTGGATTCCCTTATACGGGCGCTTGCGATACGCCCATTGGTCTGAATCATGGATTCATAAAAGACCTTGTCTCGTTCCCAGCCGGTTTATCCGCGGTGGTTGGGTGTGGGATAAAACTGGCTGGGTATGAGACAAGAAAGACCCTTCAGCCTCGAGGCTCCAGCTTCTAGCGCTGGAGAACCCCGACGAGAATGTGGTCTCCTAGGCTGCCTAGTACGGAGTAGATAGGAATCGCCGTGCATTCAAAAAAGCCCATGATCTTAGATTCAGATGTCCTTCGACCTCGCAGTGGGAAGAACCGCTTTCTGCTCAAATCATTCAGTATACAATTTGGGGTCGATTGCATAGAACCACAGTATAAGTCGCAATGGATGAGCCCCAGTAGACGTCTCCCTACCTGCCCGCCAAGCACCGCCACCCCTCCTCCCCACAGCCATGCAAGCTGCTTCCAATGCCTCCAACAGCTTCCAGAAGGGAGAGATCCACGGCACCCGCATTAATCTCAATACCCCCTTTGAGATGGTGCTTAATTTCCACGCCTCTCTCACAACTCTGGGACCAACGACAACATCGGGACGTCCTGGCAAGATGCGACCCTGTGTGGTGATGAAAGTTGGTGAGATGGGGGCTCCCCCAACAATCTGCTTGATGGCGACCTTCGGAGGTGATACAGTAGACAACATGCCCGAGGTGTGGCGGCACTTTTGTGTCGCCGTTGATCCCCCAATCGGCCACGAAGGGCATCGCGTGGGTGTATCTCCCACGTTCCCTCCCCAGGAAGGGCACTCCTACATCGTCGCTTTGCCCATCCCGTCACATCGGCCTCTCCGATACCTGTTCAACTCGTGGACGGATAACTCTGGTCAGAAACATCCACGCCATCTCAACGACCTGCAACAGTTCGCAAAAACTTGCGAAGACATATTATCTGCATGGCAGCTGCTCGAGGAGAACGACCCGGATTTCCGGGAGAGAATGCTCAAAGATTATCAGGTACGGAATCACGTCATCGCAAGTCTTACTTGTACGCAACTAAGTCTTATACAGGTCAGTCGTGCAGCCAATGAACGTAAAAAGCGAAGCTTAAAAACACATGATGGAGAGAAATAATGTATCGGTGCGTTATGATCTGTCCGCACACAGGGACAATACCTGATGCGTTCCTTCAGAATGGGCGTGATCCATAGCACCTACCGCCATCTCCAGCGAGACCCGAGCCTGTATTGGTAGAGGAGTCTGCGTGATCGCAGTATAGTACTCGTTGTCATAAGTCTCGTCCGAACAGCTGAAATAAATGTTCAACGGCAAGTAGCGCTCAGTGCGCGTCCACGGGTATGCCGACGGGGCTCCGTGCGTGAGGATGGTCGGAAGGAACGGCTCGACGTCGTAACTGATGATCTGGTCCGAGTTGAGTTGCAACTGTTCGGCCCAATACTGTCAGAGGCATCTTATCAGGAAGCATCAACGTCAGACTGACGATGAACAGACCTGGGCTTCCGTGAGCACGTCGTTCAGAATGCCCTGAGTGATTTCCGTCAGAGGCACTGTATTTTTATATCCGCTGCAAGGCACATGTGAGTCCATTGCAACGATAACCTATGACATGATGCATTACCGGAAGTTGGCCGTTTCCTGCGTCGGCTCGACCTGTACCAATGATAGGAAAGAACGTGTCTTGACGTTGGTCGCCAATGCCGGTATTGACAGGAAGTCGTCAAAAATCCCCGACGGAGCGTCGTAGAAGATTATGACAGACGCAAGAGTCTGATATAATCGCAGATCTCGTTGACTCCATGAGACGAACAGTAGATAGTATATCCACGCACCAGCCCACCGGTATAGTCGTAGGTGGTGATGATAGCCGCCTTCGGGTCGGTGACATTCGACGAAAAGGTTGCCGTGGCAGCGCTAACATTATTGACGCTCGATGATGGATATGTGATCTGACCGCCCTGCAGATGTGACACTTTTGACATGTTGTATAGTTTGTACGACAGGCCGACATACCCAGACCTGACCTTGAGGATATGTCTGGAAGGTGAATGTCGTGACTATGCCCTGTGCAAGAACACATCGGATCGTATCCCCGGGTCATGGCGTATGCAGAACTCACGAAGTTGTTGTAGCCACCCTGAATGCAAAGTCAGTGACCATCGCTTCGTGGCGTCGAGGGACATGACACACCTTCAGTCCAAAGAAGAGATCGGGATTCGAAGACTCGGTCACATTCGTCACCGTTCCGT
>NW_020169840.1:351319-368149 GCF_002117355.1 Postia placenta MAD-698-R-SB12 | reverse complement strand
GACATTCACGTCATACTGTTCGAGCGCTGAGTACACTTTATCCCAGGTAAGACCAGCGCCGATTGCGGCTGTGCTCGTAGACGCATCGTTAACGACGCTGTGGAATCTGGTCATGGAAATCTGCACGCCCGTCGTGGACGAATATCCAGGGTTCATCGCATGCCCACCGCCTTTGACCTGTGCTCATCTGCGTCAATCCAGGGTCTATATGGATCTGATGATCGTAGCGCACCGCAAATGGCGCCTGGTTCGCGCCTAGGATTTGAAGCTGCATGCAAGGAAGTGCTCGGTCGTGTTTTCTCTCAGCGAAAATGTGAAAAGCGCACTATTATGCCAACGTTCTCGGCGGTGCCTGGTTCCACGGAGCAAGTGGCATTCTCGGTGCTTGAGGTAGCATAGTGATATATGTCCGATTTGTATGAGAGGCTCGCTATAAGGCGGCTGTCACCATCATGCGAAGCTTGGGCAGGCGAGAAACACATACGGGGATAATAAACGGACGACGCGGAGGAAATGGCATTGGCAATCTGCTGGTACGTCTATGTCACATTGGTATCCTGAGCATAACCTACACCCGCCCTCAGCAACGCCAGGACGCAAAGAGTTGCTAGGTACATATCGAGATGGAGATTGCGAAGGTGTGGATATGGCGCGACCAACTTGTCAGTACCGAGGTCTGATTGAGCTGGAGACGTTGGGCTTATGCTGCTGCACAGCAGCATCTTTATACCCCGACGAGCGCGCCAGATAGCTGTAGCCTTTTTGGTGGTACATGCAGCTTTGAGAAAGGTGGCCACTATCGCAGGTGTTCTAAAACGCCTAGATAGCCTCCAGGACTGTCGGTGCCACCACGGCTCACGCCTTCGCTCCACTAGCATGGTTGGCATGTGTTCAGGAGACCCGAGACCGCCAAATTGGGGCATAGACAAAATGTGGCGCTGAGGATTTATAGCCATGGTGCTGTCCATCAGGGAGATTAATTCAAGTAACACTGGTCGACTCCCTGCTTGCTGCTTGACCGATCCACTTTGACCACCAATGTGTATGTACTGTACGCTTCACGTCGAGTCACAATTCTTCAACATGACTTCAGTACAACTTGGCATATACCTGAATGTGGTACTGGCATTGTCAGTATTACATGATTCTCTTGTAGCTAGTATGCGTACCTTCATCGCATCAAGATAACCGGATGCCCGCTGAGGCGGGCGGCAGACATTGAGCCAGCAAGTCTTGAAGGGCCTTCAGCTCGGCTCAGAAGCGAATGCCCTCCAGCTTGTCCACGTCGTATGTAAGTTATTGTGAATAACCCCATTCGGCCGCTGAGCGTGGCTCAACCATTGGGACACGGCAGGGGCTTGTAAATCAACGGCTATCAGCGGTAAATCTGGGAAAGACCAAAACATGTCTGCTCAATAGTAGGGCGAATAGAGGGACCCAGAACAAAATTTAGACTTGTAGAATAACTCGTCCAATGCTGTATTGCGTGTGAGTTCGAGGGGTGTTCGTCGTTTGTGAGCCAGAATAACCAATTCGGTGGCAGGTGGAATTACCGCTTTCCCCGCAAACTTACAAGCCGGCTTGTTTGCACTCCCTCTACCGGTCAAATTATGGACGGACACAAGTTTTGTATGGGTGTTCTAGAAATCTGGCAGTGGAGGTTGCTGTTTTCCTTGATGTTTAAATGATGCTATGCAACTACTTCGAGATCCGCCCTGCGTCAGCTGGTTCGCCCGCAGGTTGGCCCATCCCAACTGGCCGCGATCTCTGCTTGCTCGGCGCTGCGCGCTTTCCTGGCGGGGAATCCGCGCCGCTGGGTGCTTCTGTTGTGGGTCCCTGCTCACAAGAACATTGAGCCCAACGAGTTTGTTGATGAACTCGCGAAGGCTGCATTGGATGGCATCCAGCCAGACTTCGTGTCCTATTCCATGGCCCTGGCCCGTGTCCGGGCTCGCATGAAATCGAAGTGGGATCGTGTCGCGCTCGATGCGAACAACACTGCTTACCGTGGCCGGCACCTCTGGGTGGCCAATGATCCCCCTCTCCACGGGGCCACTGCTAACTCGACATGGCTGTTGCGCCACGCCGGCATGTCTAACCACGACACGGCGCGCGCGGCGCGCTTCTTGACCAACCATTTCCCGTGCGGAGCGTATCGCGCGCAGTTCAACATCCCGGGCCCCCACGACTGTCCATGCGGGGGCGGGCTCGAGACTCGCGATCATATATTGTTTCGTTGCCCGTATTAATACGGACGAAGGCACCCGCTGCATCCCAACGGGCTGCTCCCCATGATCACAGCTCGCGTCAGCTCCGCGACCAGTGCGGCTGGTCTGCGGATGATGTCCTCGAGTTCCTGCGCTTGAACCCGATGGTCTCTACCTTTGGGTGGTCTGAGATCCTGGCCGAGGCCCTCGCCGACTGCGAGCGCGGCCAGCCGCATTCACGGGCGAATGCCCGTCTCTTAGCTCACACTGTAGAGCGCGTGTTTCGGTGGCAGCAGTTCCACCGGACACGCCGTAAGGCGCCGGCATTCACGTCGTCCCTGAGCGCGGACTTCGCAGATTTCACTGAGTGGTGCGACGTGGAAACTCGCGCGGAGAATCTACTCATCTTGTGGGAGGAGCGCGCTCTGGCTCTTGCTGCCCACTATTAGGCGCCGCTGACGGCTCGATCTCACTCTGCATGTACCTACGCCGTATGGAGTCTAAACCCGGGGAATTTGGTGGATCGATAACCGGCGCTAATTGAGCAATGCAAACAAGCCAAAATAACGCGTTCGCGTAATGGGCGCGTGTTACTTTAAAGTATTGCTGCCCTCTTCGGATGGTTGCTGGCATCGACTGTCCCTTAACCACTCTCTAGGGGTCCTACGCTCCGGGAACGACTTTCAGCTACATACTGAGACAATAGAGAACATCATGGCTCCCGCCAATAATCAGTCTAAAGCTCAGTGTGCGGACAAACTCAAGCAGAAAAGCCTCATGTCATTCTTTGGGAAACCATCGACCAGTACTCCTGAGAAATGCGAGAGTAACAGCTCGAAGAAGGCTGGGAAATTGACGTCTCCTTCCGCATCTAAAGACGTTCTTCACGACACGTCCTCAGACTCGCCCCTACTTGAGGTTGCCACTCCATTATCCAAAAGCAGCACGCGGTCGTCTGGCGTCGATGCAACCTATACCAGAAGTTCAGACGGAGGATGGAGTGGAAAAGACACACCACCCACAAGTGACCCCATCGACATTGACATGTTGTCGGACGAAGATGATGGCGCAAGCGTGAAGAGTACAGCCAAGCCTGTGAGTGGCACAACAATTCTCGTTCTTCTCTTTAGTCATTATGTGTCTAGCCTGCACTGCGGCAAAAGCGCAAAATCGTCCTCGACGAATCTGACGAGGAGGGTGGCCAGATAGACGCGGTCGCGTATAGGGAAGGGTTGTCTGTTCGAAAGCGCTCTCCTGGGCGTACAGCGAAAGGCCCACAGAAGAAGCCCCGCGTTTCCACGATGCTCTCTGGCGAGATAACTGATCCCAATAACGACAATAGCGACGATGACGATGCCATGTCTCGAGTGCGTTCCTTTTCGCAGCGACTAACTAAATATGAGAAACCGTCCACGAAGAGCAAGGCTAGGAAAGGTTAGTGCTATTCACCGACGCGAGCGCGTTTTCCTAAACACTTCTTAGTCGCTCTAAACGATGACGATTTCATTGTGCCTGATGATGTGGACGAGGACGAAGATGAAAGTTCGCACCGGAGTCGCTCACGAGCGTCGTCCCGTATGTCTGAGACAGAGTCGTCGCGCCCATCTTCGCGTTTGTCCGCATATGCGCATTGCTCTACAGTCTCTGAGGCCGAGTCAGACGTCCCCGAGCGGCCGAAGGCAACAAAGAAGACAGCCAAGCACCCATACCTCACAAAGGATCAGGCATCTGGCGGCAGCAATACGTTCCTGACTGCAGCGGAACGACGCGTACAAGACAAAAAGGCGGAGAAGAAGAGCTCGGAAGATCCGTTCTATTTCCTACAAGACGTAAGAGACAAGGACGGCGTGCGTCCAGGCCAGCCAGGATATGATCCGCGTACCTTGTATATTCCACCTCAGGCCTGGAAGGAGTTCACTCCTTTCGAGAAACAAGTGAGTGTTCACAATGTTGGCGGCTTACACAATCATCTCATCATTTACCACACGGTAGTTCTGGGAAATCAAGCAAAATCATTTCGATACAGTATTATTCTTTCAGAAAGGCAAATTTCTAGAACTGTACGAGGAGGACGCCCGGATTGGTCATAGTGAGTTTGACCTGAAATTGACGCAGCGAGTCAAGATGAGCATGGTACGTTTCAAACGCTTGTATCCATGTCTTGGGGACCTTAAGTAACCCTCGACTAGGTCGGCGTGCCTGAGATGGCATTCAACTTCTGGGCGGCGAAGTTCCTCGCCAAAGGTATTGTACAGTTTCACCATTGCAGTGTCGTGTATTGATGGAACTGTGCTTGTCTGGCATATCCTCTCATAGGATACAAAGTAGGACGAGTGGACCAGGCCGAGACCGCACTTGGAGCCGAAATGCGTCTTGCTGCTGGTAAGAAAGGCGGGAAGGCCGCAGAAGACAAGGGCAAGGACAAGATCGTGAGGCGTGAGCTGAACAAGGTGTACACGAACGGAACTCTCGTGGATGAGGCGCTGCTCACCGACGAGCAAGCCGGTCACTGTGTCTCCATCAAGGAGGAAGAGACGCTAGAAGATAAGGATGGCCGGCAGGCCTTCGGAATCTGCGTCCTTGATAGCTCTACCAGCGAGTTCAATCTGAGCGCCTTTGAGGATGATGTCTGCCGTACTAGGCTCGAGACGCTCATGCGGCAACTTCGTCCCAAAGAGATTATCTTCACGAATGTACTATATCCCCTTTCGCATAATTGTTCCATAAATTAATTCTTGAGACTCTCTTTTGAAGGGCAACCTATCGGTGTCGACGACGCGCCTTCTTAAGGCCATTCTTCCTGGAAATTGTCTGTGGACCAGTTTGCGTGAATGCGAGGGCCTCACGTATGAGAAGACTCTTAAGGAACTGAAGAAGTTGTATCCCGCGTCTACCGACGACGATGATCTAAGCGATGCCGCGCATGGTCTAAGCACAGCTGTGCCTGAAGCGATTCGGGAGATGGCAGGATGCAAGAGTGCGATTGAAGCTTTGGGGTCCATGATCTGGCATGTGTCCTATTTTGCACCTGTTTGAACCAAGTTGACAAGTACATTCGACAGGTATCTCAACACTCTTAATATCGACAAGGAGATCTTGAGCATGAAGAATTTCAATATCTACGACCCCATGAAGCGTGGTCAGGGCCTCGTTCTTGATGGGCAGACCCTTGCGCATATTGAAGTGGGTATTCCTTTGGCGTTCAATGAAATCTGAAAGGTATGACAGTCGACAGGTTCTCATGAACAGCGAAGGCACTGAGGAGGGTTCATTGCTCAAGTTGCTCTCGCGCTGTATTACCCCATCTGGTCAGAAGCAACACTCTTTCAGTCATGCAAATCTGACTAGCGTCTTGAATCAGGCAAGCGACTATTCCGTATGTGGCCTTGCATGCCATTGCGTGACGTATCCGACATCAGCGCAAGGTGAGTCAAGTCGATGCGAGATTCCTCCATTAGACTGACCATGTCGCGGCAAGATTGGAAGCTGTTCAAGATCTCATGGACCATCCGACCTTCGAAGCTGAATTTGTGAAAATAGCGAAAGGTTTACCGGATCTTGAACGTATCGTGTCCCGCATACATGCCAAGAATTGTCGCGTGAAAGACTTCCTTAAGGTTCTGAAAGTAGGGTTTATGCATCTTACAGTGCTCCATCACCGCGTGTTAAAAGTGGGTATTCTAGTCCTTCAAGAGTCTTAGCGGCGGCTTGTCTGAGCTGGCCGAATCAGCTGAGTCTTTTGAATCGAAGACGGTTCTGGGACTACTTCGCTCTGCGCCCAATCTGCTGCCGAACATCAGACACGTAACTGCAATGTTCAAGAAGGCAGAAGAAAGTACGTGTATTTCGTCCTCTGGTAGTGCCTGGTTGTGACTTCCCTTCATCAAGACGCCGACGAACTAGTGCCAGAGGATGGAAAGGACAAGGTTTATGATGACATCATGGATGAAATACGAGGCCTGGAGGAGGAGCTCGACGATGAACTCAAAGCGATGGAACGTAAACTTGGGTATGCTGCGACGCATTTTTCAGTCGAGCCATAGCTGAGCCAGTGGCTAGCGTCAACTTGTCATATTGGCACAGTGCCCAGGGAACAAAGGTGTGAGAGACGTTATAGTCTGACTAATGAAATCTTGACGTTCGTGCTACGCAGGAAATCTACCTTGTACAAACCAAACCCAGTCAGAAGAATGTTCCGAAGGACTGGACAAAGAATGGCAGCACGAAAGTGAGCATCGCGCACCCTATGATCTCTCACTGTTGATCGGACCGGTGCATGCAGGCGGCTGTGCGCTGGGTGGTGCCCTCTCTCCAGCCGACGATCCGTCAGTTGAAAGAAGCGCGCGAGAATCGTAACACTGCAATCAGGGAATTCAAAAACCGACTGTATGCGGAGTTTGACACAGACCGTGCAGTGTGGTTGCATGCTATTCGCGTCCTTTCGGAAATGGACTGCCTGTTCAGTTTGGCCAAGGCCTCGAGTGCTCTTGGGGAACCCGCATGCAGACCTGAGCTGATCGAAGGTGACGCCGCGTGGGTTGACTTTGAGGAGCTTAGGCATCCTGCTCTCTGTGCAACCACCGGGCTTAAGGGCGACTTCATACCCAATAACGTCAAGTTGGGCGGTGACGTGGGCAGAATAGCTTTGCTTACAGGTTTGTTTAACTTGTGTTCTGGATCTGCGTGGATTGACTGATGCTCCTTGAATAGGACCGAATATGGGGTAAGGTCCTCTGGCAAGCCTAGATTTACGTATACTCATGGCGATCTTGGACGTACACAGAGGAAAATCTACAGTGAGTTCCGCTATTCTCACTGGATAGGGGCGATTATAACGGACGACTCAGGCCATGCGCATGACTGCTACTGGAGTCGTAAGTCAGATCTCCTGCCGCTCGACAATCGTTGTCCAGTCTAACGGATGGGCGGATTGATATTAGATCATGGCTCAACTTGGAATGTTTGTGCCAGCAAGACAAGCGCGGTAGGCACAATATTACAGTACAATAGGAGTCCTACATACTTACATACTGATAACTTAGGCTATGTCCTGTCGATGCTATTCTTACTCGCATGGGAGCCTACGACAACATGTTTTCCAATGCAAGTACGTTCAAAGTTGAGCTTGATGAATGGTGAGGATTGCCTATTTCTCTACACTCGATGCTGAGGCAGCTTGAAGCTGTAAGATTTTGCGAGACGCCACGCCACAGTCGTTTGTGATCTTAGACGGTACGTGACACTACCACTGTGTGATGTGCACTCTGACGCGAATGGCGTCTAGGCATGTAGAATTGGGGAGAGGTACCTCGACATATGTGAGCGCACTTCTCGTTTGACATAGCGCCAACTCATGCATGCCATGCAGGACGGGATGGCTATTGCAGGGGTGAGTGGGCCGTAGGATGACCCTCGGACTCATTTGATAACCGTATTATGTTCGTAGGCTGTGTTACACCAGCTGGCGACGCATACCTTGGCTCTCTCATTTTTCGCGACGCACTATGGTTCCTTGACCGACGATTTTGCATATCATCCCAACATTCGCAATATGCATATGGAAACAATGGTGGATGACGAGAAGCGGGAGGTAAGTAGTGTTCACCGACAGTCAATTGCAGCACGACTCTGAATGCATATGTCACAGCTGGTCTTTCTCTATAAGCTTATCGGAGGTGCCGCATCTTCCTCCTTCGGCACACACGTTGCCAGCTTGGCTGGGGTGCCCTCGGACGTCGTCGAGCGCGCAGATATAATATCCAATGATTTCGCACGGAACTTCAAGGAGAAGACCGCCAAGAAAAAGGATAAGGTTTCTGGCCGGCTACCACTGGTTGCGCAGGCTGACTTTGCATACCTCTACGGACTTGCAATGGGGAAGGATGAGCTGCCAGAAAACAAAGCGCGACGCAAGGCAATTCTGAGCACCATTAAGGGCGCTGTGAGAAACTACTTAAAAGCAGAACCGTCAGTGTTATGAGACCGTAGTAGCATGCTACGTTCCACAATGCATTTCCCGCTGTGCTTTGCAATCGCTGTGTTTACTTATGACATGCACCCTCAATGAAGAGTCGCAGTACGGCATGCCGTTCGCGCCATTTTGCATGGAAAGAATACTTGACGCAGTATTGCCGTCGGTGAAGTAATACATTGCCTCCTGCCAATACAGGTGCTACGGCTAACCAGCTCCGGTCTCGCTGGGATGAAGTCTTCCTAGCGGTAGGTGCGGATATCAGCGACCATCGCAAGTGATAGCTATCAGTAACTGACCGCCTTAGTATCACGTTATTCCCCAGACACCTCTGCGACTGCCGACAACGGCTTAGGATCCACGCTGGGGCTGAGAACTCCATCAAAGATCATCCCTGTGCGCAGATAGATGATAACGCACCGGTACATTCCCATCCTTATTCTTGCCTTCACGTTTAGCTTTTTCAGCTGCACGACTATCCTGTCCAAGGTTTTGTTCAGTACAAGTAACACTTGCGATCTTGCGATGCCATACCTGAAACTCTTTGAACGCTCTGTCCCGGAAACCCGGGTCCGCCTCCTCGAGCTGTTGCCAGCGTTCAAGCAACCTCTCGCAAGTGTCCGTAAATCGATCCATTCCGTCACTGTCGAGACGGCGTGAGGTTTTCTGGCCAGAGTCACCGGTCAACTGGTCGAACGGGCGTCCGACACGTTGCTTTGGCGTGAATGGAAGAGCAATAGCATACGAGATGCGGCCCTCCTCAGGAGTCATCGGAGGGAATACACGAACGCCGTCCCCGTCGTGGTTGACTGGGGGATCAACGACAACACAGAAGTGCTGCCACACCGTGGGCATGGCGGATAATTCAGTACCTCCGAGGGTCGCTATTAAGCAGATTTTTGGATTCCCCCCCACGGATCAATTTCCATCACGATGCAGGGTCGACGCTTGCCACGAGACGACTTCACCGATGTTGTCGATGGGACAGACGTTGATGGGACAGATTGTTGAGAGGAATGGAAATTAAGCACTATCTCAAAGGGGGCATGGATGCCAATCCGGACAATGCGAATCTCTCCCACTTGATAACTGCTGGAGGTGTCGGGTATAGCTTCCATAGTCAGATGAGATAGGGGGGAAGTGTGGGAGAGGTGACGACGCTTGGCAGACGTCTGGGGAGACGTTTAGCAGAACATCCATTGCGACTTATATTGTGTTTCTGTGGCGGTCGAACCAATATGGTATACTCAATGATTTGAGCAGAGAACGGTGTTCGGTCTTCCCACTAGTGCTTCTTCGAGATCGAAGGACATATCCGAATCTATAGTCATGGGCATTTTGAGTGCACAGTGATTTCTATCTACTTCGTACTAGGAGACCACATTCTCGTCGGGGTTCTCCAGCGCTAGAAGCTGGAGCCTCGAGGCTGAAGGGTCCTACTTGTCTCGTACCTAGCCGGTTTTATCCCGCATCCCAGCACCGGGTAATCGGCGGTGATGGTAAACTGGCTGGGTACGAGACAAGGTCTTCCATAAATCCATGTTTCAGAGAAATGAGCGTATCGTAAGCGCCCGCATGAGGGACTAGCAAGGATCTCCGGTTTCGGGTCAATATTTTCGGTTCGAGGGGAGGAGTGACAGGGACCACCGCGTTTAGGCTGTTGAGGACAACGGAAGATCACCGTAAGCCCTGTCTCGATAGATGGAATGTATTATTGAATTACACATATATCCGAAATGGGTCTCGGCGTGCACTCAGTTTCCTTCGGATGTGAAAGACCTAGTGACCCTGGCATGATATTTTAGCGGCCAAAAGAAGCGAGCAGAATCTGAGCTCCCTCCTCGAACAGCAACAAATACTATGGTTTACCAGTGGATGCCCCCCCTCTGGATGGCCAGGTTTGTGATGGGCAACAACCGGGCACTCCCCTGCCCTCGAAATTATATGGACCCCTATGTTTTCGTATGCCTGCTTCCACCTCCAGCTGAAATCAGAGCGAACGGATGAGTCCCTTCTTTCGAGGGGTTTGATGGCGATGTCACGCCTGAGAGCACGATGGCCACGACGGACGCGGGCGGAGTTAAAAAATGGACTTGTCGATCACCGTGGAGCCACACGCCACGAAAAAGTTCAGGCCCCGGCCCTGGGAGCCGAGCGGACCTCTTAATCGGCACCGTCACATTTGTGTAACGAGGTATTTACCTGGCCATCAAGAGAGGGGGCATCCACTGGTAATCCATAGTAAGCGACTGCTCGGCGCAAGCGCTCGCAAATTCTGGCTTACAGCCATGTCACGCTTGCATGATTCGCCAAACCTGATTGGCTGGTCAGCCCTTCGCGAACCGAGAACGTATCATATCACCGCTGCGTCACGCTTAGTTATCTGTGACACTTTCAGCGACATTTGAGCGCTCAAGAGCAGCGAAAATTCGCTTGTTTTCCAGCGAGATTTAAGCGGCAATTTTGGATGTACCTAATTCAAAGTTGTAGTCTGACCAGTGACAGCGGATACTTCCGTTGAGATTTTGCTGCACTGGACGACAGCGATGCCGAGATTGGTGATCAGGTGGTCACAGCGCCTCTATTGTTTGGTTGTGTGTCCGCGGCGCAGGTGGAATACCACACATGTGCCAGTCGCTTTTCTTGAACCTTCACCCTCACCCTGTGCTTTACTCAAGACGAGCAACTATGGAGTCAGACTTGCCTACAACCGGCTATATTCCACCTCATGGCTCATATATCGCACTATGGCTGGATCCCGTACGCATGGCCGAATGCGTGGACGATCCGCATCTTACGGCTGTCGCAAGTGAATTGACACCCCACAAGTATATAGCGTTTGTAAATTCGGTGTGTGTTCAGCGTCCTTGGCCAAACACTCACTAATGCAGGATGATAGATCGATGATTTTCCTCTTCGTCGTAATCCGTGGCATCGTTGTAGGTTACAGTTCGCGGGGGTTGGCATGCCCAGAGACCAGCCTGAGAAGTTCACAACATCAAGTATGTGCACGCCAATCGAGCCCTGTAGCGAACATCCAGCGGGTCGTGAACCCCTTCATCCGTCAAAGCCATTCCCGTTCCCGAATTGCTATCAGCATTCTTCCGTTTGGGCGACCGTCCGCATACCTACTCGTCACATAGATTATGGCGATGCCGTAAGACTGTCTGTCAAGGAAAGGACGAGACATAAACAATACCTTAGTGAGGATTGGGCGCAGCACCAAGCATTACGCGCACAGCAGAGTGAATATGATTTTTGACTTCATATTGCGATGTGAAGTTGACCATCACACTATTTTTAGGCCCTCCGCCTCCGCCTGTGGAAACGGAGGAGACCCCAACATTCTCAGAGATCGTAGCGAACCCTGACTCACCTGTCCCTCCTATTGACGCTGTGAATGTGCGAGACTGGCTTCAGGCGGTCGACTGCAGCGAGGATCAAGATAGTGCGCTATGTCCGCACGAGGATGCTGTCTCTGAGCACTTTGACGCTGCCATCACTACAGAAGATGATCGTATACCTACGCTCAATAGCGACACTGACACAGAGTACCCTGACAGTGTCGACAGCGATTCCGACGCTGAATTTCTCGTGCTTAATGCTGACAACAATACCGACACTGAGGCCATCGTTGAGGCCGTCCTTGGTCCATTTCGTGCTAAAGTTGATGATATCGATGTCGTGCCCCTTGTCAGCTACTCGTTCGATCTGACCGAAGGAGGAGAATGCGCTGATCCCCGTGGGTTCATTGAGGAAGCAGAGGCAATGGCCGAGTTCGTTTTATTTCGACCTTTTCACCTCACGCGCTAATCGCGATTTTGGCTAGGCTCATCCGGAAAGCACGCGATGGTACCCTGGGTGACCCCCGGGCGGCAACACCTGACGGTGTGGTGCCATTGGCTCAAAGTGTGGCCGAGGGCACCACTTTCTCGGCGCTCGTCAGAATTCGCTGGAAGATGCCTGCGGATACAGGTACCGTGGCCTCAGATGGTGAGTCAAGTGGGCCGAAAAGGGCAGTGCGAGATCCGGAATAGGCAATGGCTTCTTGCTTCGGTCCCTGCTTCTCAGAGAATGGAGACCACACCGATCAGGTCACGTAATTCGCGAACACGACGGTCGTTCGTTCTTGTGTTGCAAAGCTTATGATTGGATAGAAGGCTCCCTATGAAGGGGTTCTGGTGCATCAGCGCTCGGCGGCCTTCAAAGACCTACATGCAATCTCGAAGCATATGAGGGATCTAGCCTGACATCCGTGTGCCTGCTCAGCGTGTGGTCGTTAACGATGACGAGAGCGCGCACTAGGAATGCCGCATGTCCTGGTATCTGGTTAGGTGGGAGACGATGCGAAGCCCGGAGTCGGCGATGCTGCCATGCGGTGCTACTGCTCATTAGTACCGCAGGGACGGCGGAGTTAATTCTCAATCATAGCAGGATTGCAAGGCCATCAAGAGATACGAGTGACCAAAAGGAGTCGGCGTGCAGCGAAAGCAGGCAGATTGTTTCCGGCATTGTGTAATAGATGCCATTGATTTAAGATATGTAGTTATGCGAAGGTTCGCAGGCCACTTATTGGTGCGGTATGTCCCCGCCGCCCCCAGGCTCGTGTAGAATTGGCTGGGCGAGTACCTCATGCCCAAGCAGCCCCGACGCCACGATGTTGGAAGCTGTGGCATCTCTCCAATACACTTCGGATAACGTTTCCGTATTACATCACGCGGTACTTACTATATCTGGTTCTGATCTTTGGTCACCGGCCGTCGGGCTCGCATAGGATGACTTAGGGGCTCTAGGGCCCATAGCTCTAAGGACAGTTAGCTCAGCGCTCACGTTCATAGCAGCCCATTCTTCTGCTTTCATTCAATTCCATGAACTTTCAAACAAGGTTACTTGAGTGACCCAGTACGGGAAGACAGCCGAGATCATGGCCATATCCAGTATCTCGTTGTGTAGTGTAGCGCTGCGCCTTGCGACCTACTTTCAGCTCTTGGCAACGGCTCCCGTCCACGTTATCAGCCTGGATAAATCATTGCACATGCATTGTCCTCCGTCTAGCTCCTCAATTCTCCTGCTGACTATAAACTGATAGACCGCGGTGCCACCCGCATGTGCGTGCCTTGTTTGGCTCAGCTGCCTATCCTGTTAGGTACCGATCTAGCGATCAGGCAGCCAGCGTGATTTGACTGAAACCTGGGGTTCACAAAGTTGAGCATAGTTGTACGTGAGAAGCAGTACCTGCTGTGATATCACTCTAGCGGGCCGCTTTCAGCCGCGAGTACAGGCAGGTGAGCCACATAGTGTTGGGCCCCAGGTTCGTCCTCGGTTTGGCTCTGTTTACTCCTTTCCTAGTTTGGCTTATCGCCGCCTGTGATAGCGCGCCGTCCGCGCGAACATTGATAAGACTCGACCTTATTGTCTCGCGTCCCGATGTCTCACCACCGACGTCAGACTCAGGGAGGTCGAGTCAGGTCTCTTATGTACGATCAAGATGCCAGTCCTACGTGACTCCCGTATTTCATATTGTCTTGTTGTACTATAGGGGTCCTGACTAGGGTAGATTACCGGCCCATGTATTTAAGAACACGTCGAGCAGCGAATAAAGACAGACGTCTCTCGCCGTATTCCTAGCCCTCCGGATCAGAGCTCCGACAGGGATATAGTGACACCACAATAGGGCCCGTACACGTATGCAGTAATCTCTTTTTGTCATTCAAGCTTCGGATCTATCGGCGCATCCCATTGCGAGCAGGCGTTTGCTCGTCAGGTAAGGAGGCATGTGTTGTTCGGTATAGCGCCCACAGGGATGTACTCACACGTGTCTCTTGTGTCGCACGACACCCCGACTAGGACGCAGATTTGTCCTAGTCTGGGTGTCGTGTGAGAGGCCCAGGCAACGGCTGCCGCATGTATCCTATATACACGCAGCTGAGTGACTAATACACTTCTTCTTGGCCGCCTGGCGGAAATGAATGGACCGGATGAACAAAATCACTGCTCACGCGTCAAGGCTGGTGTCTTTGCTATCGCGGCAATGGATGCCTTCCCGCAGAGGTCTGGAGGGCTTTCCAGAATAGATTTGGTTCAAAAATCTCGTCGGCATGCCGGCTGATCTCTGGTTCACCTAGCTCGGTCCGTGACAACCCCTTCCAGATCGGAAGTCTGGAGGGGGGGGCCCTCCAGATAGGACCCCGGCGAATCCCCCAAGAGCTCTGATCCCGAAAACCCCGAAAAGGGGGCCTCTGGAGCCAAAATCTTACATCTCAAACCCCCGAAACGGGGCCCGGACGGCGGTCAGGTTATGTGCCAGGTGCCCCCGAAACCAGGCGTCCGGGGCGAGGTATGATCCTCGACCCCCGAACATAAGGTCCATCCGGCCTCGGAACGGGTGCCGAAATGTGCCGGAAAGGTACGATGATACCGGTGACGTCTCACTCGATTGCTTCTTGATACCGCTTCGTCGCTATGTTACTTTACTTATCGGTTCTCGATACCAAACTTCATGTAAGTAGGAATTTATGAGTCTAATGATCTTGTGCAAATACAAAGATCCGAAGTAGAGAGATTAGTACCACGTCAATCAGTGGCCTCAGTGTAGTAGTCGGTACTTCTAAATCTATGTACGGCCTTGTGACAATGGTACAATCGCGCACGCGATTTTTTGCAATTTCTCGCCTTTTTTGCAATGTTTAGACGTTAGATCCCATTTACCCCCAAAACTGACCGGAATCAGGCGAGGTTATGTGAAGTTCCCCCGAAATCGACCATGGGCTGACCCCCGGAGGTGGGTCCGCGCGGGATCAGAGCTCTTGGGGGATTCGCCGGGGTCCTCTCCAGATGCAGAATGCAGTTTCAGACACCTCTTTCGAACTCCGAGATCGAATCGCGTTCGACTTGGAGCTCGCATCCGCCGTCGCATATGCCCCGCCGCCGTCTGTGCCCGCCGCTGTCAGTATACTATGCCCTACTCGGGCAGTCAGTGCCGCCAATCATGGATTAGGATTCCTCAGGATAGGAATTGGCTCCTGGGTGCCGATTTGGGAGGTCTTTTGTGTCAATTCCTCGTGTTTAGACTACGTACAACGTTGGTACCAGTAGAGTGTAACCGAACCACGGGTGGCTCCTGCTAGCAGCAGACTCCGCGCCCTCATACAAAATCATCCAGTGAATTGTTCAGTGTCAGTGCCCTACAGGTTTCGGGTGGACCTAGAGCTCGGCTAGTAGCGGACATTGTGTGTTCAGTCCTCGCGCGTCATGGCGCGTCGGTTACCCCACAGCGAGGAGTGTGAGAAAGGTCGAGGGAGACCGCGCGTCAGCGGCTCTATCCCTCCATTCTCAAAGGCCTTGATGGTTGTGCCCAGGCACTGGCATGGGCTGGTCTGCCGCCTGTCAGGGCGCCTCAACAAAGTGAGCTCCCGCTACACAATGTTCGAAGCGCGTACTAGACGCACCGCGCGGACGACGCGGAGGCCCGCATCATGGACGTGCTGCGCCAGTTCCGCACCGCCTGCGAGACGGCGCGCACGACCGAGGAGGTCCGGTTGTACAAGCTGTGCCTCGACGCGGCGCAGCGCGAGATCTCGCGCGCAGGGCGTGGTCAACCGGCTCGAGGCAGATAGGGCGGACGCGGGGGCGGAGGCAGCGCGCGCGCAGGAGGAGGGCCGGCAGCAGGGCTTCCAAGAAGGGCTGGCGAGGAGGCGGGACATAGGCTACTACGAGGCCAGAGTAGAATGCATATGAAGTCGATGTAGTGTGTGATAACAGCAGGCAAATATTTGCTGAAGACTTATCTCGCGCATCATGAACCGGCAGGAGCACTTCGAGCTGAACGCGACAACAGCGCAACGTGAGTGAGATTGACAGGCCATCAGCAAAAAGGTACGAAGCAAATAAGGTCCCGTGACCCATGCAAACCCGCACGTCACGGTCGGCGCATTACTAGCCCTTGCAAGACATCCCGTGGCGTCACTAGTATGCTGGGATATTATTTGACATCAAACTGCTGTCTAAGTATTATAAAACACTACCAGTCTGGTCATACTTATAGAAGCGCTTACAATAAGGTGGCGAGCCTGCTATTCAGCATCCGAGGACTGGGAAGATCGGACTATTCGTGTGAGGTCCTCCCAAGACCGAAAAATACTTGCGGCCCTTTGGATGGTCATGGCAGAATCCTCGACCTGTGTCACAGTTTCCCTAATTTTACCTACTTTTTCCGCTATTTCTGCGGACATATTGAAGGGTCTAGGGACTTATCCATACTTATCCGTCCGCATATGGGTACATCTGCATATCTAAGGGGTTATCCGCTTAAATAAGCGACACATGATCTTGTTCATGACACATCAGTCTGGACTCTGATGCCGGACCTTTTCTAGATAGAAACCAGACTCTGTCTGGACCATGACATCATTCTGACATCATAGGTAGGAGCTAGGCTCAGGCACTAGGCCATAGGCCGGTCAATTCTGGACCCTAGGCCCAGGGCAGGGCAGGGCCAGACTATGACATCATCGATAACACCATATCGCACCATAGGGCACATGATACTTAGTAATCCTTACCCAGCTAGGTACCAGGGGTCCATTACCGGTCCCTGGGGGGTTTTCCCTCATGTATATAAGGCAGCATCCTGGGGCACCCTGTCCCCCAGTT
>NW_020169840.1:344952-350912 GCF_002117355.1 Postia placenta MAD-698-R-SB12 | reverse complement strand
AAAGCGTAAGGTGGCCTTTTCATGTGGGTTCTGGGGGTTATGGTTTGTCAACTGAAAAGTGGCAATACCTTTTTGCGAAGCACCTACCTTCATTGGTTAGGGTTGAACAATTGGTGTCAACATGCTGAGCTTTTCGCCGGTCCCTAGGCATAAGGGGAGGTTGCTGCCTTATGGGCAACATGCTGGAATGTGGTTTACCATTCTATGAGGCCTTAGGGCTTACGACGGATAACCAGCATGGGCAGCCTTAGGGAGAGTGTAAGATTCTCCCAAAACCACTTGCAGCGGGCGTGGAAACCCGACTGAGATCTGTATTCCCCCCTCCCTACCTGCTGAGAGAGAGCAGGAGGACGCCGACACGAAGCACGACCAATGGACCCTGTAGTATAGCACATACCCTTTTCTTCGCTCTGAAAAGAGCCAGCTGAAAAGCTGTTATCTAATCCCCTCTGCCGTAGCCATGCCGAAAGCCAAACCTTTCATCATCACTGCCAAGCACGAGCCGACAGGCCTGCTTGAGCGCATCACCATCCACAACACGCACAAGTTCGACAACGTTGGCAAACCTCGCCGAATTGTACGCCCCACCATCAAGCCACTCATTCACCGCCCCTTCAACCCTGAACGCGCTGAAAAAGCGAAACACGACATCGAGGAGCTTGCACTTCGTGCGCATCTCTTCAAGAAGCAACAGTTGCTCGATCGTATCTCCGACCCCGCTCCCCCCCTCATCGATCGCATCGATATGCAGGCGGGACCCTCCTACGAATACAAACCACCCAAGCCGCTCCCCGACATTCACTTCCAGCGCACAAAGATTCTGTTGTGCACATCCGAGTACAACGAGATGTTTGCCGCTACAGCCGACAGGCTGGAGCCGGTGTTCGCTCGGATGGAAAAGGAAGAAGGAAACTTGGAGCCGGAAGTTGTGGCAAAGGTCAGGAGGATGGGCGATGGGTTCGACGAGTTGTATCATGGGCTGGAGAAGAAGGCGCGCCGGCTTACCAACAGGCACTGGAGAGTTATCAAGCGCGACCTGAAAAGGATCGGGCATGTCTCCTTCGAAGACTTAAGCAGTCGCCTGCTGGAGATTTGTAATGAGTTGGCTAGCCTAAACATCACCTTCAAGTACGAAGTGTAGATAGTGGAATAAAGATTGGCAATCTTTTCTGGCATAATTGGCTTATATGGCATGAGGAGGAGATCTCCTTCGCTTCACTTTTTCTTTCAATCATAAGTGAATACGGGCTAATCACTACAATAAGAAATGGCCCCATACATCCCCTTCGTTCCGACCGAAGCATTCGCTATCGCCACGGAAGAAGAGTGGCACAATGCAATCTTCCAGAACGTGAACGTCTCTGACGAACAAGCAGCTCTGCTGCAAACGGTTACTGCGAATGCTGCAGAATCAACCACTGGACGAGTCAGAGACTGGGTTGGTCGCCTGACCTTAGAAATAAGCAGGCACTACGACGGATACCTTCAGAGCCTCCTTCGAGAGGTTGAATCCCTGCACATCACGGTCCAGAACCAGCAGGCGCTAGTCGATTCCTACAAGCGACAAGTTGATGCACTACCTGCATCAACGGGTAGTGGTCATTCCCGTCAACCTAAGATTGGGGAACCTCCGGCATTCAAGGGCAGTGAGGATAAGACCAAGCTTGAGGAATGGCTGGACCTGATCGTACTGTGGTGCGAGCATGAGGGAGTGGCCACCGACAAACAGCGAATCGTCACGGCCCTCTCGAAGCTGCAAGGACCAGCTCATCAGTACATGAAGAGCTACTACGTGAAAATGCGGGAAGGAAAGGATCTGGGCACCTGGAAGGCATTCGTGGCAGAGCTTGCCCAGATATACGGGCAACACGACGACAAGGAGGGTGCAAAGAAGGAGATCACGGCACTGTTCATCAATAAGGATCTGGCCTCGAAGGACTTCGTGAAGTACGCTGAGAGGTTCCGCACCCTCAGACGTCTCACGGAGTATGACGATAGTCTCCTCATCGACAAACTCCGGGAGGTTATACCTCGTGACATGCGGTTGGTGTTGGCCGGAAAGGACGAGTCCACCTTGCCAAAGGATTGGACGTTGTTCCTCGACATCTTGCTCAACATTAACAAGATTGTCAACCCGGAGAAGGCGTGAGGCTCAGTATTCAAGAACAGTGGCTCGGATAATGGCGGCGCTGTTCCCATGGACATCGATTCGGCTGAAAAGTCGAAATCAAAGGGTAAAGGCAAAGGCAAGGCAAAGGACGCTGAGGCCGCCTCGACAGAGGCAAAGAAGTATTGCGTCATCTGCAAGTCGAAGACTCATAACACAGATGATTGCTACAAGTTGGCCAAAAATGCGGACAAGCGGCCGAATACCCAAGGGGATGGCGCTAGGAAGGCGCAAGGAGGAAGCGGTAACCCCGCAGCCAAGAAGGCAAAGAAAACGCGGGTTATTCAAGTCGAGCTTACGGATAGCGAGGACGACACGCCCCCGTCCGCGAAAGCCGTGAGCGCCAACACTGCGAGAATCGAGGAGATTGCGAACATCGAGGAATTGACTCTGGCTGGGAAGGATGAACCCCAGCTGTCTGCAAAGACAGAACCCATCGCAGCTACCTCGGATTTTTGGAAGAAGTACATGTGACTACCTGCGAACATGTACTTAAGGAATCGGAACCCACCGTCGGAATCAATGTAGATAGTGTATACGGCAGTCTTGTAAATATCTCTCGCAACAAGAATTCATTCACTCTGCCTGTGACACTGTGGGTATACGGAAAGAAAGTGCAGGTCGAAGCTTTGGTAGACTCAGGGGCCACAACATCGTTCATCAATCGGTCAGTTGTTGAAAGTAACAGCCTGGTGACGCATAAGCTGGCAACCCTGTACAACGTTTATAACGCAGACGGGACCTCCAATAAAAGCGGTCAAATAAATAAGTCCGTTAGAGCCTACGTCGAAATAGGATCACACAAGTCGACACACCCACTGCTAGTCGCAGATTTGGGGAGTAAGGACATGATCCTCGGCATGACCTATCTCAGGAAACACAATCCCGAGATCGACTGGGCCAAAGGGGAGTGTAGGTACACCAGGTGCCCTGAGAGCTGTGCCCCCAAAGCTCGTAAAACTAATCATGTGACTGATGAAGAAACCAACGAGCTTCAGTTACCAAGGGAGGAACCCTTAGTCACTCCGCTGGACGCCTTAGGAGAGGAGTGTACTGAAAATCCATACATCAACTGGATCTCGACAGACAATCCGGAGGACCTACATATGGCAGAATTTGTCGCAAGCATTCTGAACAAGGATGTTGAGGAGGAGGATGCGGACACCACTAAGTGAAAGTCTCTCATCCCTGAATATCTACATGAGTTCGGGGATGTATTCTCACAAAAGAAATCGGAGTGGATGCCGGAGCGCAAACCATATGGTCATGGTATTGACTTTGAGGAAGGAGCTGCCCTACCTCGACCGGCCAAACTATACCCGATGTCTCCGAAAGAGAGGAATTCTCTCGACGAGTGGATCGACGACGAACTCCGAAAGGGGTATATTCGAAAGTCCAAAAGCCCGCTAGCCTCTCCTGTTTTCTTTGTCAAGAAACATGATGGAGGGCTTCGTTTAGTTGTGGATTACCGGAAGATCAATGACGTAACTGTGAAGAACCGTTATCCAATCCCCCGCATAGCAGACTTGATTGATACACTCAGTCAAGCATCAATATTCACTAAGATCGATCTGCGATGGGGATACAATAATGTTCGCATCCGGAAGGGTGACGAATGGAAGACGGCTTTCATCACACATCGAGGGCTATATGAAGCCACAGTCATGTACTTCGGATTCTGCAACGCACCAGGAACTTTCCAAGCAATGATGAATGACGTACTCGGTGATTTCATACGAGGAGGAAAAGTCATAGTCTACCTTGATGACATTCTCATCTGTTCGAATGATCTCAAGGAGCATCGTAAGCTTACAAAGGAAGTCCTGAAGCAGCTGAGGGAGAATGATTTATTTGCTAAACCGGAAAAATGCTCCTTTGAAAAAAGCAGCATTGAGTACCTCGGCATGATTATCTCCAAAGGACATATCGAGATGGACCCGAAGAAACTTTCAGGAGTAGCCGAGTGGCCACGGCCTACTAAGGTGAAACAAGTCCAAGCTTTCTTAGGCTTTGCGAACTTCTATCGAAGATTCATCAAGGACTTTGCCAAGTACGCCAAACCGCTCACTACGTTGCCCAAGAAGGATCAACCATGGGTGTGGGATGTGGCGCAGGAAGAGGCATTCAATGGTCTGAAAGAGACCTTTACCTCAGCGCCCATTCTTCGAATCCCGGATGCAATGTCCCCTTTTAGACTCGAGACTGACGCCAGCGACTTTGCGACCGGCGCAGTTCTCTCCCAATTGGACCCAACTGACAAGTTGTGGCACCCAGTTGCCTTTTACTCGAAGTCACTCGATGTTCATCAGCGAAACTACGAGATATATGACAAAGAGATGCTTGCTATCATTCGAGCACTCGAAGAGTATAGGCATTATTTGGAGGGACATCCGGACAAATTCGAGATCTGGTCGGATCATCTTAATCTGACTTACTTCAAGACCGCCCAGAAGTTGACCAGGAGACAAGCGAGATGGGCTCTGTACCTCACGCGATTCAATTTTATTTTGCGCCATAAGCCAGGAAAAACAATGCTTACCGCCGACCCTCTGTCCAGGAGGCCAGACCATGAGGAGGGGGTGAACCTCGATAATCGGGATCAAACCTTGTTGAAACCGGAGTTTTTTGCAATCAATGCAGTCGAGGCCTCCCATGAGTCGCCCGTTAATGACGATCAACTCCTGAGGGAAGTGAAGGAAGCACTCCTACAAGACGATGTGACCAAGAACTATCAGCAATTGTTGAAGTCAGGTCCTAGAGAATTCGGCAAGTCCCTTGTGGACTGGAACTATGAGAATGGATTGTTGCTTTATCGCGGCAAAGTATATATCCCCAACAGCGAGCAGGACCACTTGCGCAGGCGAATAGTTCAAATGCATCATGATCTCCCTTCAGCCGGACATCCCGGAAGGTGGAAGACATATGAACTCGTTGATACGACCTACGAAACCCTAACCCCTAACCTGGGTGCGACCTAAAGGGACTAGAGAGACGGATTATAGTCTTAGTGAGAGGGGAGTTAGCAGCAAGGTGTCCCGCGGTTCGAGTGAACACGAGAAACACCCTTGGAAAAGGCTACAAACAAAGGGGAAGGTACGAGGTGGCTTCGACACATCGTCGAAGCTACTCGGAGGCTGTGGGTGGTTAGCGGAGACAATCGAAGCTCGGCAGAGCTCTTCGATGTATCGTAGAAGGAAGGGACACGATTCGATAGGGTGGACTTAGCTAGGGCGCGGTTCGTAGTTTCTTCGACAATAGTCGAAGTCGAAGGGTTCGTCGAGACGGTATCGACGAGTAAACACAGTGGACGAGGTTTCGAGGTTACGCAGCGAGGGACGAAGTGACGCAGTTGAAGGCTTAGACGTGGGGCGAGCTCGACTTATGAGCTCTGAACTCGAGGGGGGAACCGGATCTTGTATTTTTGGGGAGAAGTACAACAGATTTTATACTACGCATAGGACGCTACGACTATCGAGAGTGGCACACTAGTACAAGGGGCTTTGCATTGTTCCGCACGAAGCTGCCTCACCGAGTGGCACGCATCAAGTCCATCGGTAGAGTGACGTCATGCCGAACGCGGAGATGAAGAGAAACATATGGACACTTCGGACCAGTGTCCGTCGTTGAAGGCATGCCGCGAGGTTCGATACCTAATCGGGAAAGACCGGCTACGTCGGTGTGGCATGGAGCGATGCACGCGCTTGGCCGAACGGCGTCGAGTGGCCCTATTGTCCGCCGAATGCGGGAGATGTTCCGAGATCTACGCGCGAGGCATCGGGACAACCGTGCCGAG
>NW_020169840.1:338348-341306 GCF_002117355.1 Postia placenta MAD-698-R-SB12 | reverse complement strand
GAGTAAAACTGACCGAGTTTGACTTCCGCCTGGTACACGTTCCTGGTACCCAAATGGTGCAGAGCAACGCTCTCTCCCGCCGACCCGACCATGACGACGGCTCTAATGACAACACCGACGTCGTTATGCTCCCACCGGAAGTATGGGTCGCTGCCATCGACATCGACACCCGCGACACCATCCTTTCCTTTAAAGACGACCCAATAATGAAGGAAGGCCTCACTGCGGCGCGCACTGGAGGAACACCACGCACTGGAACAGACTGGTCCATCGATGATGACCTCCTCCTATACCAGGATCGGGTCTATGTACCCCCAGATGAGTCTCTTCGCAAACGTCTTGTCTCCCACTATCACGACCTCCCCTCCGCAGGACACCCCGGTGTTCAGAAAACCCTCCTCGGCTTGCGCCGTGACTACTGGTGGCCGAGCATGGCCCAGTTTGTCGCTCGCTATGTTAACGGCTGTGGCATCTGCCAGCAAATGAAGGTTAACACACATCCAGCCCGACTGCCCATCACCCCCATTCGACCCCGCGCAAATGCCAAGCCCTTCAGCACATTCTCGTGCGATTACATCACCGACTTGCCACCGTCCAACGGCTTCGATTCAATTCTGGTCGTAGTGGACCACGACCTTACGAAGGGGGTAATTTTCATCCCATGTAACAAAACAATTGATGCTCTTGGGACGGCAGACGCAATGTACCGAGAGGTCTACAAGTGGTTTGGACTCCCAGACAAGATCATCAGTGACCGAGGACCGCAATTTGCGTCCAAAGTCTTTCAAGAACTTTGCAAAATGACTGGGGTTCAATCAGCCATGAGTACGGCATTCCATCCGCAAACCGACGGCGAGACAGAACGAGTAAACCAAGAACTGGAGATCTACCTCCGCTGCTTCACTGCCAATGATCCGGATAAGTGGGCTGACCATCTTCACACTGCGCAATTTGCTCACAACTCCCGCGAGCATTCCACGACGAAGACGTCCCCATTCAAACTCATGATGGGATACGAACCTCGCGGAATACCCACTGCGCACCCCGGATCAAACATGCCGCAAGCAGCTTATCGCCTCAAGGACTTGCAAAACATCCGTGAGGAAGCACATGCGGCAATGGAGATGGCCCAGAACATCCTGGCCAAGAGAGTAAAAAGGAAGGGGGGTTCCTTCCGTAAAGGTCAGCTGGTATGGCTAGACTCCCGGAACTTGAAGCTGCCGTACCCGTCCAGGAAACTAGCCCCGAGGCGAGAAGGGCCGTTCAAAGTCCTAGACAAGATCGGAACGGTCGCATACAAGCTAGACCTCCCTAGCACCTGGCAAGTCCACCCCGTTTTCCACGAATGGCTTCTATCTCCCTACTCGGAGATGGAGATCCATGGTCCGAACTACACGAGGCCACCTCCTGACCTTATCGAGGGCGAAGATAACTACGAAGTCGAAGCCATCATCGGACATCGAGAGAACAAGAGGATGCGACGCCGCGAATATCGCGTCAGGTGGAAGGGTTACTCAACAGCCGATGACTCATGGGAGCCCGAAGCGAACCTGACTGGGACGGCTGACGAAGTGTTGGCAGAGTATAAGAACAGGAAGGACTTGAGCTGAAACGATAGCAGCTCTACCCAGTCGCTACATCCCCACTCGCACCAACATGTCTTCCACCCTCTCGTTCCTCGACCAGTTCAACGCCCCCTCGACCGAAGGCGGGAAAAGGCTCTCAATCTACACCCCTAAGCACACCCACGTCGGCGACAGCACCTTGCTGACGCTCCTTCTCAGTAATCCCACCGACGTTTTCAACAAGCTCAAAGCCCACAACCCCGAGGCAACCAATGCCACCGATCGCGCTGCACTAGAGGCGTATCTCTCCGCCCGCCGCGAATACGACGAGGCTGTCAAGGCAGCCGACGAGGCCATCGACCACCACAAGCGGCTCCTACGCCAACAGGACGACCGCGTCCTCACCGAGCTCATCCGGCTCGACAATCTGAAAGTTGCCCATCGCTTTCAACCGCTCTTACCACGCAGCATCCAGGCACGGCACAACAAATTCATCCCACGCGCCATCCCCAATGCGTACTTACCCCTACCCGCACCCCTACCGACGTCTGCCTTCAGGCGCCCCCCGATCCCATCCCCTTTCCTCCAAGCAACGCCGCGGAGCACTACCATCCCGGCAGACTGGCAACCCAACCCTGGTTGGACCCCGAAGGGAAGCTGCAGGCGATGCGGATCGTCTCGACACTGGGTACGGGACTGTCCAGACGTACGATGCGCAGGATGCGGAAAAGAAGCCCCTGGACACCTGGAGCGAGAGTGCGGAACCAGGCCGATGAAGCGACACGTATCCGCACCACCTGAAGAACCTGCGCGACGCGTGGGGGTGGTCGTCGACAACATGTTCCTCGAAGGAATCATCAACGAGGCGAAGGAGAGGAAGGAGAAAGAAAGGCAGATGAAAGCGATACCCATCCCTCCCCCGCGTAGCGCTAACCCCCCCGCCAGTCCCGTCGTGGGACCTTCGCGCCCCCGCCCCGATATACCCGTCGTCTTTCGCAAAGTCGATCCCGACTGGACACCGGACACCACTCAATGGACGTGGGACAGCTCCTGGCTGAATCAGAAGCACCTCTCTGGCGAGGAATGGATGAACGTAGGGAGGAACGCACGCAAGGAGTGGTTCGACGAAGAGGAGGACGACGGCGTAGATTGGGAGTTGTATGGAGACGGTGAGCAGTAAGTAGTCGAATGGGACTTCGACTCTGGTAGGGGGGTAATGAAACATTTGTCTTTCTGTTCTATTCCTTGTACTACTAGCGCCCATACTGGCGCCTGTCTTAGCGCTCACCCGCAGGTTGAACATTATGTAGCTTACATAATGGGGTCCGTGCGCACTTCGTGCCTGGTATCGTACCACTACGTTTCTTTCTTCACTAACACGACCACATAGACA
>NW_020169840.1:327896-337861 GCF_002117355.1 Postia placenta MAD-698-R-SB12 | reverse complement strand
GATCCCGACCTGGACACCGGACACCACTCAATGGACGTGGGACAGCTCCTGGCTGAATCAGAAGCACCTCTCTGGCGAGGAATGGATGAACGTAGGGAGGAACGCACGCAAGGAGTGGTTCGACGAAGAGGAGGACGACGGCGTAGATTGGGAGTTGTATGGAGACGGTGAGCAGTAAGTAGTCGAATGGGACTTCGACTCTGGTAGGGGGGTAATGAAACATTTGTCTTTCTGTTCTATTCCTTGTACTACTAGCGCCCATACTGGCGCCTGTCTTAGCGCTCACCCGCAGGTTGAACATTATGTAGCTTACATAATGGGGTCCGTGCGCACTTCGTGCCTGGTATCGTACCACTACGTTTCTTTCTTCACTAACACGACCACATAGACACGATGGTCCGTGCGCAGTCGGTACTTGTATAAGTAGTTGTACCATTAGTCGGTCGAACCCTAAGTTCGACCTGGTTATTCATTCAAGTCTCTGCTCCTCTTCGCTTGGGGTAGTGGTCATTCTCGACTTCCTTGCTCGATCTTCAGGACGACGCACTGTCCATAAGTCCTTGCTCGTCGTCTACGAGTCAGGCATCAATATAGGAGTGTAGACCGTTGTATCAATCCCATCGTTCCTTCGTCGCTACCTCGCCGTCCTTCCTCGCACGCCCTCTGCTTCCACGATGTCCTCTCGCGCCGCCACCCCTACGTCGACGCCTTCGCTCGTCAACCGCCGCCTCGCCTCTCTGCTCGTAGTCCTCGAGGCTCTGCCGACCGCCAACGCCGCGCTCGACGTGGTCGAAGAGTGGGCGCAAGACTTGTCGCCGCTCGTCGTAAGTCGCTCGTAAATCTGCATAACCCAACTAACCCTTTGTTTTCGAACAGCTCGCCTATCGCAAGGCCCTGGGCGCCATCCGCGACGAGGAGACGGAGCTGCGCGTCGCCGCCGCCGTCAAACAGCTCGCAGAGCGGGCGTCGGAGTCCTGGGTCGAGTGGGCGCGCGGTGACTGGCCCGAGCTCGCGACCGCCATCGACGCCGAGGTCGAACGACGCGCCGAAGAGCAGAAGCGCCTCGCCGAGGAGGAAGCACGACGCGTCGAAGAGGCCACGAAGCGTGCGAAGGCCGCCGAGGACCGTCGCCTCGAAGACGAATGGCGTCGAAAGGACGAAGAGGACCGTCTCAGACAGGCCGCTGAAGACGAGCGTCGCACACAAGAGGCCGCCGACGAGGAGTTTGCGAGAATCGCGGCCACCGAGGGACTCCTCGCTGACCCCGCGCCTGCCGGTGTCGACAAGGGGAAAGGGCGCGCGAGAGTCGACGAGGAGGTCACCGAGTTGTCGGACGACCCTTCGGTCGTAAGTGTTCGCTTCTATCGTGCTTCGATTACTAATCTCTCTTTCGTAGAAGACTCCTCGGACGGTCGAACGCCCGTTCGCGATGACGGAGGTCGACATGGCCGCCGTTGCGCTTGAGAAGCACCAGGCCAGACAGAAGGTAAGCTCGACTCTTCGTCGAAGCTGTTCGATGCTAACGCCGTGATAGTGTGATCATTGCGCCGGCTACCGCTCGGCCCCGGTCGAGTGCATGTGGGTCGAGAACGCCACGACCTGCGAGAGGTGCGCGCAGTTCCAACAGGGCTGCTACTTCGACAAGGTGTCTGTCCTGGGCAAGACAAAGAAAATGCGCGGCGGAGGATCAACCACCAAAAAGCGCAGTAAGTTGTTTCTTCTGGTTGTCCTAAACTTTGGCTGACGTTTTAGTAGTTCGGCCGACCTCTCCTGGGCCTTCGGTCGCGGACTTGAGCGGTTCGAAGAAGCGCCGAGTCGACGAGCCTCCGCGCCCACTGCTTCGACTGCCTCTCGATGGGGCCGGCCGCCTTGGCCTTGAACAGGACGACCTCGATGCGCTCGACCTCGACGACGAATCTCGGGGGATCATTCGCGTCATCCGCGAGGAGCGCGCCTTCATCGCTCGCCGTCGAGCGCTCCTACACGACATGGACCTCGACCTTCAAAAGATGGAGAAGGCCGCGCTCGCGAAGGGGGGAATCGGGTTCGTGCGCGGGGCTGTCGACGATGACTAGGCGATGGCGCGGGTCGTATTGTAGCGTAGTTGTCTTCATGTCGTAGAATATTGCATCGATGGTTGATTGAAAATGTGGCCCTTGGCCTAGACGAAACCTAGCGGGAACTAAGAAAAGGAAATGAAAATAAACGTGTTCGAAGTAAGTCGTAACATGATTGAAGGACATAGAAGGGAAAATAGAAATGTTCGTAGCGAGGAAAAATGGACTTAATGAAAATATAGGCTCAGTTTGTCATCACAGCCTAGGAGGACTCGTCTAAGGTGAGCCTCCGCGCAACGGTCGAATCGAAGTGTTCGTAGAACGTCGAACGATGTCGCGACTATCGAGTTGAATCAAAGATATTCGTACAAGGGATGGTCTAGAACGTAGGAGAAAATCAAGCATATAGCGTAACGTGAGAGCAGGAATGGAGAGAAGAAAGTACGTATCGTGGTGTACAAGTAATCAAAGGGAAGAACCTCTATTCGTCGCGTTCTTCGGCTTCTTCGACTTCATCATCGTCGTCGTCGCCTAGAGAATTCGATAGTTCGAGTTCTCGAAGACGCTCGGTCGAGACATCTTCGAGATCTTCGGGGATTGGAATGGATTTGCGCGCGAAATACGGAATGACGCGGAATGCTGCGATGGGTCGATCGAGGACTGTACCGTCGAGTTCACACACGATGTATGCGCCGCCCTTGTTGCGCGAGACAACGATGAGGGGGCCTAGGTATCGCGGGCGCATCTTGCGGTTGAGGGACTTCTCGATCTTCGTGTTGCGTATGAGCACTAGGGCTCCGCGCTTGAAGTCGAAATCCTGGATTGAGTGCTCGTGCTCTTTTTCGAAGCGAATTGCTGCAGTTCGACGTGCTTCGTAGACCTTCGAGTGGAGTTTGGTGACTTGCTCGACGTGTTTCTGGAGCGCAATGGCCCTGCGGGCGATGAGATCGGTCATCGAAAGAATCGAAGTCGGTGGGGGTTGCAGATATGTAGCTTCGACAATGTCGAGAGGGATGAGCGGATGGGTGCCCGTAACGGCGAAATAGGGTGAGCAGCCCATGCGTCGTCGAGTCGTGATGCGCTCGGACCAAAATACAAAATACGCAGCTTGGGACCATTTCTTCTCATCTCCGTCGGCTGTCTTAAACAAGGCTTGTCGCATGCTGAAGTGCGGACGTTCGACGAGACCGTTCGCCCTCGAATTGTACCCACTGATTCGAATATGATTGATGTGGTATTTCTTCGAAAGGTAATCGGCCGCCTTGATGAACGCCGTACCGTTGTCAGTGACAATCTCGCTGAGCGCGCCCCATCGACAGAGGATGTCTTCGAAGATCCAGTCGGCGAGGGCCTTCGCTGTCTCTTTTTGAAGCATTCGAAACTCCGGGTAAGTCGTGAGCGAGCATCTACCTTGGACCAAGTACTTGTATCCGCCCGAGGCCGGCATGTGCATTGTGTCGATGTGGATTTTCGCGAAGATGGGGGCTGGTACTGCGACGGTCGGAGGAATGAGGATTTGATGCACTTGTCGAGACTGGCAGATATGACACGATCGAACGAACCAAGCGATGTCGGCATAGTGGAACGGCCACCAGAATCGCTCATTGACGAAGGCTCGGGTTGCGTAGATTCCTCGATGCGCGGTGTGGTCGTGGCATTCTCGAAGTATTCGAAGGCGATCGCCGGGCTTGACGACTAGCTTGTGTGCTCCGTGACTGTCCTTGCACCAGAGGGTGTCGTTGTCGAGGAAGAATTGCATGCAGTACTTGATGAACCCTTCGTAAACACTTTCGGAGATGTCGTTGGGCTTTGCTAACGTTCGATGAAATTCGAGCATGTCATCGAGCTTCGCGTCGGCGAGTTGTGCTTGCTCCGATCGAGGCACTAGCTCGTAGCTATCCTCCTCCTTATTGAAATCTGAGCCGTCCTCGGCTCTGTCATTGGTGAAGATGGCAAGCGAAGGGACGGGTGGGAGGGGCTGAATCTGGTGAATGAAAGAGTGCATCTGGTCGATCCAATCGTCGAACTCGTCGTCGACCTCATCTTCGATGACATCACCGGGTTGAGCTGTGCGTCGAGAGAGACCGTCAGGGCCGTGCATTGTACCGGGGACGTGGACTAGCGTGAAATGGAATGTGAGAATCGAGACAATCCACCGGTTAATACTCGCGCTTGGGGCTATGTCCGGATTCTTCAGCATACCCTTGATGTACCGAGCATCGACTTCGACGATGAGGTTCCGAACGCCGATCAGGTAAAGTCGAAGGGATCGTAGCGCGCGGGATAGGCCGTAGATCTCGAGCTTCGGCTGTGAAAACCTTCGTTCGCGATCGTTGAGCGTGATCGAGCCGAACCTATTGTAGTAACGGACTCGCGTGTTGGCTTCGTCGCACTGGCAGAGGTGATATCCGACGGCGATGAACGACGTGTCGACTGCGAGAATGACGGGAGAGGGGGAATCATAATTAATGGCTCGGAGTGCGGGGGATGAGAGCAGCGTGTCCTTGAGGTCTTCCTGCGCCGCGATTTGCTCCGGACCGAACTCGAACTCGACGTCCTTCCTTGTGAGACGTACGAGCGCGTCGGCGCGGTGAGCAAAATTTCGGATGAAGATACGAACAACGCCGATGGTTCCTAGGAACGCTCGAACGTCGGATAGAGTAGCGCATGGACCCCAGTTGCGTATCGCAGCGACGCGAGAGTCGTCGGGGAGGCGTCCTTGAGGAGTGCAGCGATGCCCTACCACCATGATTTCTCGAGCGATGAGGACGCTCTTGACTCCTGAAAAGGTACCTCCGGCGTAGCACATTCGAGTGACTACGCGGTTCATGTTCTCGAAATGCTCCCATACGAAGCGTCAAATGCCGGGGTTCGAAGGGAGCCGTTCGTCGTCGTAGTCGGATTCAGGACCCTTGACGGGAACGTCGACGACGTAGGGCACCGTAACGTGCGGGATCTCGGGCTGGAGGATGTAGGTGACGTCGTCGTGGAAGATCGGGACTGAGTTCGTCCAACCCATCGGGAGTGTCACTAGGCGCATGGCCCCGTAGGGTGTCTGGAACGTTGTTAGATCTCTCGAAGATTCGGCGATGAGTCGTTCGTCGTAGCCGACGTAGAGGTCGAGCATGCCGCCGCATGGTCTTCCTCCGAATTGTTCTGCGAGGTATTCGGGCGTCGGCGGTACACCGGAATGTTGGATCGTGACTGCATTGAGGGGCTCGAGGGAATGGACGAGTCGAAGAGATTTACCGTCCTTCTTGACGACACAGAACCACCGCGATCGATATGACGAGTTCGATGGCTCGTAGACTCCGGCGGCGATCTTTCGCTTGATCACCGCGCAGACCTCGTTGTAGATCCCGGGCGGAATGGGGATATTCTTCTGCACCCAGGGCGTGTGAGGAACGACGGGGAAATCGACGGGAGGGAAGTACTCGGGCTTGAAGCATCCCCGCTCGTCGTCAGTCCATGCGAAAGCTTCGTTGTGCAGGCACATGAAGTGGTGGAGGACTCGACGTTCGTCGGGAAGTAGGAAGTCGCCGTTGTGAAGCTTCTCGGTCGTTTCGAAGCGTTCGAGGGTGTACCGACCGGTAGGTTTGAACGGCGGGGGGTCAGTCGAAAGCTTAGGCATGATGGATAGAGGGTCGCCCTTGATGTCTCGAAGTATTCGAAATTGTTCGGGGACGGCACCAAGGATGGGTCGGGTTTTGAGAGCGACAGGCTTGTATTTCTTCTTTGTCGCGGCGAGGATCTTGTGCGTTGAAAGGGTAGAAGTCGATGTCGTCGAAGGAAAGGGAAGAATTGAGTTGGAAAGCTGCGAGATGGACTTCGTCGGAGGGGGAGCTGGGGGAGTCGAAGCAAACGGAGCTGAAAATAGAAGAGTCGAAGCCCACGTCGAAGCGTTCGACGGAGCGGCATTAGAAGCTGTATTGTCCGAAGCGTAAAGAGACTGCAAATATGATGAAACGGAGGTGCATGCGGAGAGATACAGCGACGAAACAGCGTTCGGAGTCGAGGAATCAATAGGAGAGACGAAGGAAATACTCGGTTTTACCCCATCGTAGTCGATGACTAGCGCGGCTTCTCCTTGATCATGGGGAATCAATTCCTCGAAGCTAGAAAATGCGATTGGCGACACCCAACAGGATGCTGCCGGCTTCGCGATCTTCCTCGCGCGTACGTCGGAATCGTGACGGTTTTGCCGGTGTTCGGGCAGAGGATCGTAATGGTCTGGTTCTCGTCGGTGAAGTTCTTGACGACGCTCTGCGTGAGCACGTCGAAGGGTCGGCCGAGGAGGATGTCGTACGCTGCGTTTCGAATGACGTGAGCCTGGAGATACAATACGATCTCACCGATGCGGAAGGGAACATTTCGAATGAGTCCCAGCGATCGGTCCACCTCGCCGTTCGCCGATTGCATGTTCAGCTGGATAGTAGGATCGAAGAGGAGGTTGAGGCCGAGACAGACCTCTTCCGACATGGCGACGATCTGCGAACCTGGGTCGACGATGCATTCGATCTGCTCTTTGTTGTCGATCAACGCGATGATCGAACGAATCGCGTTCGAATCGCGGGCGACGGTGAATTCTGCGGGGTACTCGCCGTGAGGGATGTGCTTCAGATATGTTTCATAGGGGTCCGGGACGATTGTAGCACCAGGTTCCAACGTTGCGCCTGAACATGATAGCTGGTTGACGGCCAAGACCTCTTCGGCGCCGATTTCTACGATGTGGGCCGATGCGACGGGTTCCATCGAGACTCGCTTAGGGGTGATGGCGTCGCGGTACTTGGTTCGAACGTCGGGCGCAATCGACAGCAACTCTTCTGGGGTCAGCGTGACGAACTGCGACTTCATTGAACACTGGAAGATCTCTTCGGCGAGCTTCGGCTGGATAACAGGGACGATGGTCTTGTACGCTGGTTCCTTGCCCTTGTCGTTCGAGGGCTTCGGCGGAGTTGCGAAGTTTCGAACGTTTGGCGGGGCGTAGGTTGCGTCGCGAGCGTTTGCGAAGGGGTGTACTGGTGGTGCTGGGGGAGCGGACGTAGTAGTAGGTTGAGACGTGGATTGCGTAGGCGGGGAAGAAGACGGCGCGGGTGCTGCTGCTGGTATCGTTGGAGGCGGGGCCGTGCTTGTCGAAGTGCTCGAGGGTGCCACCACTCCTTTCGATGTACCAGATCCCGAGGCTTCCGCGCTCTTCGGGGCGGCTGGCGTCGTAGGCTTCTTCCGCTGTAGAATCTCGACGCCATCGAAGACCTCCCTTCGCTTCCGAAGCTGAAGGAGTTCTCGCTCGAGCGCCTCGATCCTGCCGCTGGTGTTGAGCGTGAACGTTTGCACAGTCGAGCGATCGTCGATCTCGAAGAGCATCGTCGGAGCGGCGGGTGCTGCGGGATTTCTTCTATGCCACTCATAGATTCGATCTCGTATTGTGAGACCAGGGATAGTGCGGGGGCAGAAACTTCTGTTTGGAAGGACGATCTTGCCTTCGGTGTTCCGTTTGCACTTGCCGTCCCGAATGTCGATCTCCGCGAACTCACAGGTGCCTACCCTGCAGCCACGATTGCCGCAGTAGTGGCACGTCTGTTCAGCTCCGCTGTTCTCGTGGACGTGGACGGCAGCTTGTTGTCTCGGCGCGGGGGCGTGGTTGTGCGTAGCGTGCGTCGTCGGCTGAATAAGTGTCGCGATCGTCCTCGACAGGCTTTCGATGATCATCGAGATGTCTTCGGTTTTGATCATCCCGGGGGGCACCGTTGTCGAAGTGTTCGATGTCGAAGCAATAGTTTGGTTAGCCGCTGTCATAGGTGTGCTCGATGTACCGTGTAGAATGAAAGTAGCCGCCGCGTGAATCTCTGCCATGGTGTATGGGTCGTCGGCGTAGTGATCGGGATGCTTGAGATGCAGTCGGGTCTCGAGCCGTGTGAGTAACGCTGGCTGGAATCCTCGAAGAAATGCGCGACTTTGTTCGATAGTGGAGAGCCGGTGCTGTGCGATGAGATGTTTCGTAATGGCCATGAAGTCGCGGTAATAGCAGCCTAGGTCTGCCGCATTGTGAATCCCGATACGAGCGCGTTCTCCGATGAGCTGATCCATGTCTGCCAGCGACCACTTTCTGGTATCGTCGGCGCCAGGATAAAGTGCTCGTACGTCGGCTTTCCAGTCGTTGTAGCTCTTGGCTACGTCGATGAAGGACTCGATGGTTTCCCATAAGTCAGCGACGTCGATCGAAGGGTACCGAACGGCCCATTGTTTCTTGGCCGCATCGTCGGTAATCTGACACCGGGTGAACAACGCCTCGAGGTCCTGGAAGTAACACCGAAGCGAACGGACTTCCGACGGGTCGAAGCTTGGTGCCATCGAATGACCGTGCGGGGGCATCAACGGTGTGTTCGTGTTCTGACTCATGTTCGTAGTGTTAGTAGGAGCTGGGCTCGAGGAGGACGCGGTAGTAGTCGAAGGATTCGTAGGTGCGGGCGGTGTGGGGTTGGAGTTCGAAGCTGCGTTCGAAGGTGCCAATGGTGGCAGAGGTGCCAGGTCGGGTGTAGGTATGACTGAAAGTCGCGAAGAGGATGCGATAGATGGCTGAGCGTGGGCGCGAAAAGAAGACGGGGTCGGAAGTACGAGATTCGAAGTAGATGGGATGGGATCCTCGGGTTCGGGCGAAGAACCGGATCGTTCGAAAAGATCAGGAGTCGAAGTGTCGTAGTCGGAAGTAGTGAGGCCTAGAAGCTCGGGGGACGAAGTGCGTTCTTCGGCGGTTGAAGGGATCGGTTCTTCGTCGAAGTCGTCCTGGAGTTCTTGGTCTATCTCGTCTTCTTCGTCGCGGTCGAAGTTACCGGGAATTGTTGGAGAGGGAGTCGAGTGCGTTCGAGAGGAGCTGTCGAGGTTTTCGCTGGCACTGCGACTAGCCGCCTCACGCGCTTGCGAGCGGGTGACTACTGGAGACATTTTCGGAAAACCGAAAGCGGCGAATTCTTGCCTGAGATCCCCTCGCGGTGGGCTCCAGAAATGATACGACCTACGAAACCCTAACCCCTAACCTGGGTGCGACCTAAAGGGACTAGAGAGACGGATTATAGTCTTAGTGAGAGGGGAGTTAGCAGCAAGGTGTCCCGCGGTTCGAGTGAACACGAGAAACACCCTTGGAAAAGGCTACGAACAAAGGGGAAGGTACGAGGTGGCTTCGACACGTCGTCGAAGCTACTCGGAGGCTGTGGGTGGTTAGCAGAGACGATTGAAGCTCGGCAGAGCTCTTCGATGTATCGTAGAAGGAAGGGACACGATTCGATAGGGTGGACTTAGCTAGGGCGCGGTTCGTAGTTTCTTCGACAATAGTCGAAGTCGAAGGGTTCGTCGAGACGGTATCGACGAGTAAACGCAGTGGACGAGGTTTCGAGGTTACGCAGCGAGGGACGAAGTGACACAGTTGAAGGCTTAGACGTGGGGCGAGCTCGACTTATGAGCTCTGAACTCGAGGGGGGAACCGGATCTTGTATTTTTGGGGAGAAGTACAACAGATTTTATACTACGCATAGGACGCTACGACTATCGAGAGTGGCACACTAGTACAAGGGGCTTTGCATTGTTCCGCACGAAGCTGCCTCACCGAGTGGCACGCATCAAGTCCATCGGTAGAGTGACGTCATGCCGAACGCGGAGATGAAGAGAAACATATGGACACTTCGGACCAGTGTCCGTCGTTGAAGGCATGCCGCGAGGTTCGATACCTAATCGGGAAAGACCGGCTACGTCGGTGTGGCATGGAGCGATGCACGCGCTTGGCCGAACGGCGTCGAGTGGCCCTATTGTCCGCCGAATGCGGGAGATGTTCCGAGATCTACGCGCGAGGCATCGGGACAACCGTGCCGAGCTTCGAGCAAGCGTCGCGCCCCGTCGAAGACTGTCGAAGAGCGT
>NW_020169840.1:298925-324667 GCF_002117355.1 Postia placenta MAD-698-R-SB12 | reverse complement strand
TATTATTGTCAACTGATGATTTGCTTCAGCAATCTCACAGGAAAGTAGCGAAGATGTAGGTGTCTAATCTGCGGAATTTTCTTATACAGTAGTCATGATCCGGATGACATCCTCAAAAGCCTGCTTCGAGGCCTCTTGGTGCATGAAAATGTTCTTGTCCTGGTGTACAGCTCTCACGGTGCTCAATTTGACAGGGCTTCCGGCACTTGTGCACGAGTTCCTGCACGGCACTCGAGGCCACCTTACGTAGTATGAGGAGACTATTGGCTGGTGTAACAAGTATGTGTCAGAGGCTCTCGTATTTTCGACATAAACTGATACATAATTCCTGTAGTTTCTCGCTGTCAACTCCCTGCTCAGGTGAGCCTAAGGCGACTTCTATGCTGACCTTGGTTGCTTAATATACGACTTCAGTTCTGTTGAAGAGGATTCCAATCTCTCGTATTTCAACATATTGTGCACTAGGCAGTTCACTAACGTAGAGGTACGTCATCCCGCTGTCATCGATGCAGCTCTGTAGTCAGCGGCCCACCATTTTTTCGCACCTGTGCATTTCTCCTGCTATGTAATGTATTACACCCGATAAATAATATGCCACAGTTGTATTTTGATTGGATCATCTGCGGGTGACTGGTCTGTCACGGAAGCGAACCGATATTGCAGTGGATTGATTAGTGTTATGGATGCAGCCTATACAATCATTAGTCGGTCTGGCAATGTATCACAATAGTTGGTATAATATTATACCATGCATGACCTTATGTAGGCTGCTAGCCTCGCCAGCCTTGCATGCTCTCGATAGTCATATGGGCCTAGCTACCTATTTTGGCTCTTACATCACCCCGCTGATTTATCATCATGGCAATACAAGACTGTAAAACAATAGCGGTCTCTCGTAAGCTGGCCGGACCTTACAAGGCCATACGAGTACATGCATGGCCATACATAATGCGTTCCTTTTTGCTGATGCAATGGCGATCTAGTTGGCGTCTAATTCTAGGAAACTATAATATACGAAGGGCGCTACGGTCTGCCATTCTGAATCTCATTAGAATGCAGATTTGAGTTCAACCTCCGCTCTAACATCTGCAACGCGTCCAGATCCTGCGGGAAGGCATCCAATACCAAATCGCTCACGTCTTCCAATATGCCGTCACGCACCTTTCGAATGAGCCTGACATGCACTCCAATCAGCGAATCAAAATTCACATGAACTTGGAAATGCACTCGGCCATGAAAATCGCTTCCTCCAGGAATCCACGGGATCCTCAGGTTCTCCTCTTGCTGTCAAATCATACGAGATCTCAACCAGTGGAATTAGATAGAAGCCGGGATCCGATAGCTTTGGGAAGAGGAAGGCATCAAACATCATATGAAGGTCTTCCATCTCGTCGGCGACGGTACAGGCTTCGGACTCATCGCCATCATCAGCGGTAGGTGGCGAATCGACGTTGTCACCGGACGCAGCCATGTCAGCACCGGCCACGTCGGGAGTAGCATCGTCAAGCGGCTTCTCGCTAACATCCGCTGTCTTGAGCCACTCCATCACGCGATCCGCATTCTTCGGGTCAATGGCTGCACCTACATCTTCTGCGACAGCCTCGGAATCATCCAGGAGCCTGGGCCGTGAACAACACTAATCCTCCGTCGTGGATTTTTGACGACTTCCTGTCAATACCGGCATTGGCGACCAACGTCAAGACACGGTCTTTCCTATCCTTGATACAGGTCGAGCCGGTGCAGAAAACAGCCAACCTCCGGTAATGCATCACGTCGTAGGTTGTCGTTTGCAATGGACTCACATGTGCCTTGCAGCGGATATAAAAATACAGTGCCTCTGACGGAAATCACTGAGGGCATTCTGAATGGTGTGCTCACGAAAGCCCAGGTCTGTTCATCGTCAGTCTGACGTTGATGCTTCCTGATAAGATGCCTCTGACAGTATTGGGCCGAACAGTTGCAACTCAACTCGGACCAGATCATCAGTTACGATGTCGAGCCGTTCCTTCCGACCATCCTCACGCACAGAGCCCCGTCGGCATACCCGTGGACGCGCACTGAGCGCTACCTGCCGTTGAACATATATTTCAGCTGGTCGGACGAGACTTTTGACAGCGAGTACTATGCTGCGATCACGCAGACTGCGACCAATCTGACGTCTGCTGCGGTGGAGGGGCAAACGAACATCTCAGGCGTGCCGCACTACCCGAATTATTCGCTGTACGGGACACCGATCTCGGACATCTGAGGCACCGCGCTGCCGACGCTCGTGGAGCTGAAGCGGACATACGATCCAAATAATGTGATGGGTCTTGCGGGTGGATGGAAGGTGCCAGCGTGACCAATTGATGTATGGGCTTGTATTTGAGTCCGTATACGCTCATAATTGCTATCCTGGATTAGAGGAAATTATTCCTACGGTCATCACAGCGCAGTTATAAAGTTGACAGTGCATCCGCGAGAGAGCGGCGCATCAGAACAATGAAATCCCCCGAGAGGAAATAGAAGACTCTCAAAGAACTTCAACACGGCCCAGAATTGATACCTGGCCGTTCAGCGGCCCAGCTGTGACGCCTTGGTTCCGTGTATGGTAGGTACGCACTTTCTCGACACTCCCACAACTCAACAAATATCACTAATTCTCTTTTAAAGATGCTCGACCAATGTAAATGCAGTTCCTATGACGACCTTGCACCATGTACGCGGATGCGCGTTCTACAACCCGTCTCAGCGCTCGGCAGAGGCTGCTAGCTTTTTGGTCTGTAGTCATCCTGGTCGGGCTATGTGGCCTCTGGCCAATCGTGCTGCCGCGCTGATAAAAGTGAAGCTTAACGATAAAAACAAACCACTGCCCATGCGTGCGTGCCCTATGGCTATTGGGCCTTCGAAACGAAATCAGCAGCGAACGCTGCATTGATATGATTAGATAGAGAATTTTCACAAAACATAACATTGATAGCAATCACAAAGCATGATCAGATCGTCTTTTCTCTGGCCGTCGGTCCGCCCGATGGCCAGGAGGTCAGAGTCAGAATGTCGTCGGGGCATGATCCTAGTCATCATGACTATCTCTAAGGCAAAAGAGTCTCCAAATGTTGACCGCCAGCGCGGAGACCTGATGCTGACCTCGGTTCACCGGACCTGTTGGATGACGGTCTTTAAAACACATCAACAAGGAATAAAGGGACATGCACAACTGCGCACCTTTTGTCGAGGGGAGCGGAGATCTCGTGCCACCCTTCTTCACTCGTACCAGTCGTCAGAATGACTGCGCCTCCAGTAAGGCAGTCTTGCTCTGAGCCTCTGATGAGGCCTCGAGCGGCGTATCAACTGAGCGCCCCACCTCTGTCTCTTGAATGTCCGAGAGATGGTTGATGGTAACTCTGTCGGAGTTCGGGTTGGTAGGCTCCGTAGAAGGGCCATCGGGCAAATCTTGAGCCAACGGCAATATGCCGTCCGGTGTTGCCGCCCGGGGGTCACCCAGCGTACCATCGCGTGCTTTCCGGATGAGCCTAGCCAAAAACGTAATCAGCGCATGAGAAGGTGCAAAGGTCCAAGTAAAACGAACTCAGCCATTGCCTCTGCTTCCTCAATAAACCCACGGGGATCAGCGCATTCTCCTCCTTCGGCCAAATCGAACGAGTAGCTGACAAGGGGCACGACATCGATATCATCAACTTTAGCACGGAATGGACCAAGGACGGCCTCAACGATGGCATCAGTGTCGGCATCGCTGTCAGGATTAAGCACGAGAAATTCAGCGTCGGAATCGCTGTCGACACTGTCGGGGTACTCTGTGTCAGTGTCGCTATTGAGCGTAGGTATACGGTCATCTTCTGCAGTGATTGCGGCGTCAAAGCGCTCAGAGACAGCATCTTCGTGCGGACATAGCGCGCCATCTTGATCCTCGCTGCAGTCGACCGCCTGAAGCCAGTCTCGCACATTCACAGCGTCATTCGGAGGGACAGATGAGTCAGGATTGGCTACGATCTCTGAGAATGTTGGGGCCTCCGTTTCCATAGGCGGAGGCGGAGGGCCTGAAAATAGTGTGACGGTCAACTTCACATCGCAATATGAAGTCAAAATTTATATTCACTCTGCTGTGCGCGTAATGCTTGGTGCTGCGCCCAATCCTCACTAAGGTATTGTTTATGTCTCGTCCTTTCCTCAAAAGACACTATTACAGCATCATCGTGATGTATGTCACGAGTAGGTATGCGGACGGTCGCCCAAACGGAAGAATGCTGATAGCAATTCGGGAATGGGAATGGCTTTGATGTTTGAAGGGGTTCACGACCCGCTGGATGCTCGCTACAGGGCTCGATTGGCGTGCACATACTCGATGTTGTGAACTTCTCAGGCTGGTCTCTGGGCATGCCAACCCCCGCGAACTGTAACCTACAACGATGCCACGGATGACGACGAAGAGGAAAGTCATAGACCTATCGTCATGAATGAGTAAGCGGTTGGCCAACGACGCTAGGCACACACCGAATCCACAAACGCTATATACTTGCGGGGTGTCAATTTGCTTGCGACAGCTGTAAGACGTGAATCGTCGAGGCATTCGGCCATGCGTACGGGATCCAGCCATAGCGCGATATATGAGCCGTGACGTGGAATATAGCCGGTTGTGCGCAAGTCCGACTGCATCGTTGCCTATCCTGAGTATAGCAGTGTGCAGTTCCTGTAACAACTTTGCACCATGTGCGCGGCTGCGTGTGCTACAACCGTTTCCGAAACTAGGTGCGTATAAAGTTGCCGCTTAAATGTCGCTTCGAAAGAAGCGACAATGCGCTGCTTTTGGAGCACCCGGATGTGGCTGGGAAGGACGCAGAAACGGTTTCGTATGACTAAGCAAGATGACCCTATGATCTGATCACGTTCTCGCCTCGCGAAGGGGGAAGCAGCCAATGAGGTCGGTGAATTATGCAGGCGTGATGACGTACTGCATTGGACGAGAGACAGTGTGCGAGGAATCGAAGTCAACAACGCTGTACATACACAATGAGTCTCGACGGGATTCTACTGGTTTACCCTTCGCATGGATTGAGAGAAACAACAGGGTATCGCGTGAGACATCATAACAAGTCGTGGTTGAAACCCGAGATGATCTCGCGAAGATTTGCCACGATCGATACAGCATGAAAGGAATTCTGCAAACGAGTCGACTGCTCATCCGTGCTCTTGACGCGGCCATAGTTGATTCCCACGCCTCTATGTTCTCCTCTGATGTTCAGCCTAGCCTTGTCTCTATATTCTCGTCCACGGGGAGCGAGCCTCTTAGTACTTTTTTGTCAAGCACGGACAAGTCACTACCATCAGATTCGTTCATATGCTTTTGCAACGACGCGACGTCTCTGCCACATCCACGACTACCGGCTACTCTGGTCTCACCTTCTACCAACGAGCAAGGCGCACCGGACTATGCTCTACAACAGACCGTTCTGCATATCCAATCCCCTACTCTTCGCACAACTTTCATCCGCTGCCCTCCATTTCGCGATGCCAACGGTCCTAGTGGACATCTCGGCATGAAGCATCCCTGGATCCACTTCCAGGTTCGCAACATGGGCCGTGAATGTTCCTTGGAGATTGGATTGGTTGACCAGTCTGGCAGAGAGGGTGTGGTCAGATGCTCTACATTCCAGGTACTGTACTTTTGTGTTCAAATCTCTCGAACAAGTATGATGGCCTTTATGTCGCTGAGTTTCCGCGTAACGTTCCAATTTCGGGCTTCATGAGCTCGAACTTCAGCCCATTAGCTGTGTACTCCCGTAATGGCACAGGATGTCGGTTTGTTGAGTTTCACAGCAGCCTCACTACCCCAAAGTCGGGACGGTACTGGGATTTCTGGCCAGCCTATTCCGAGATTGCCAGGAATCCTGGTGTGAGATCATAACTATTTACTTTGCTTCACCTCGTACCTTGCTCAGGCGTACTGAAACAAGTACTGAACAGAGAGAGCCATTGCTCCGCCTGGGAAACCCTCCCCTCCTTCATTTACCCCTCTTACTACCGTCGTCCTCCTCCCGTCTGCTCACATCGTGGTGTACGATCAACCTGAACCTCCCCGCATTGCTTCCACACTTCTTGTCCGCTTCTCTCTTGCGCCCCGACGGAGACGAGGACGCGGATTCACTGGACAGCGACGACGAGGACGACGGTGACGTGCCCTTACCGACCGCGTCATCGGCCCGCCAGCGCGTTCCACAGAGGGGATTATACCAAGTACCTGCAGGGACGTACTCGTACGTCTCGTACGTCAAGGTATACGCCACATGCCGATTGAGGCGAATATGGTTCAGCGAGGACGGGCCAAAACAGAGGCTGCCATGGGAGTTTCAGCTTTATGCAGCTGATTGACGGTAGCGGTATCCCTAGTTACAGATGAGAATACATCCGGTCGTTACATTATTTACGTGTTGGAGATGGTACATCGGCGATGAAGTGCAATGAAGCTATTTTATCTCGTATCTCGTAGCAAGCCGTCTAACGACGTAAAGTATAGCGACTCCAAGGGCATATTGCGATGAATGAAATTTCATTTATCACAATATTTCCTTGGAGTAGAATGCCAAAGGCATTTGGCATCAGGGTGATCCCGGATCGGACGAACTCTGGCTTGGGTACGGGTCGTGCCCAAGCCAGAGTTCGCCCTTAAAGGATTCCGTGACTGTGCAAGGTTGGCTTCAGGCGGTAGCCTGTAGTGAAGATGAAGATGAAGCCCGGCGTATGCACGAAGTCATTGTCTTTAGGCACCTTAAAGCCGCCATCACCACAGAAGACGATCACACATTTACGCTCAATGGCACCACTAACACAAAGTACCTTGACGATGTCGAAAACAGTGGCACGCTTACCGTCTACGGAGGAGAATGCGCCGACTCCCATGGCTTTATCGAGGAAGCAGATGCAATGACTGATTTTGTTTTGCTAAGACCGTTTCACTTCCTCATGCGCTAATGATGATTTCAGCTGGGCTCATCTGAAAAGCACGCAACAGCGCGCTGGGAGATCATGGGGCGGCAAAACCTGACAATGCCGTTTATTCAATGTCAGGTCGACGGCCCAGGTTCTGGCACGTGAAACGAAAGAAGAGGAGGTGGCACGAGGGCTTTGCTTTCCTCGTTGAAAGGTGCGCAGTTGCACACGTTCCCGTGTGTCTTATCAATTTATGCTCAAGACCGACACCCAACAGGCCCGGTGAAGCGAGGTCAGCATCAGGTCTGCGCGCTGACCGCCGACATCAGGAGGCTCCTTTGGCTTCGTGATTTTCATGACGACTAAGATTATACCCCGGAGACGTTCTGGTTCCGACCTCCTGATCATTGAGTGGACAGACGGCGGCCATCTGTCCACTTAAGTCATGCAGCACAATCAGACCATGCTGTATGATTACTATCGATGTTAGCTGTGATGTAGCTATGCTTTTAGACCACCTTCTATCTAATCAATCATTTCAACGCTTTACTCACGCACAGGGAAAGCCAGGAAGAGAGACCCTGGACCAAACCAATAGAACACGAAGATCTAATGCCAGCGCCTTCTCTGGTACCACACACGCTACCTGCAGCCTGGAATACTGGAACAATGCAACCTCTCAACTGGCTGGAGGCGATTTCCCGGCGATATGCATCATCTCGTTGTCCGTCAGAATTCGATGGGAGACTCCTGCGGAGATAGGTGTTGTGACCTCAGATGGTGAGTCAAGTAGACCGAAAAGGGCAGTGCGAGATCCGAATTAGGCAATGGCTTCCTGCTTCGGCTCCTGCTTCTACGAGAATTGAGACCACACGGATCAAATCACGTAATTTGCGAATACGGCGATCGTTCGTTTCTGTGTTGCAGAGCCTTTGATTGGCTAGAAGACTCTCTAGTGCATCAGCACTCAGCGGCCTGGTGAGACCTGCATGCAGCCTTGAGGCTCCTGATGGATCGATCTTGAGATCCATGTGACTTTTGTGCCTTTGGCAATGGGAGAACAATGAGGATGTCCAAACATTTCGCATGTCCAGTAGATGGGTAGATGAGGGACGATACGGGGCACGGACTCCGAGTCGGAGCTAGTGCCATGCATGCAAAGTCATCAAGACGTATGACTGACTAATAAGAGTTATGTGACAGCAATCAGCAAAATGAATCACTTGGTCAGGAGAGTCCACCCGCGGATTGTCTCGGTATTGTCCGACTAAAATCCAGGTCGTGCGAAGGTTTGTAGATGCAGGCATCTATTGATACAGTCCGTACCCGCCGTCCTCCGGGCTGCTACAATGTACAGTTTGATGGGTGAGTAACTCATGCTGAAGCTTCTAAGTTCTGCCCCAACATCAGCACGTTGTCCTCTTGACGTGCTGATATGCTCATTGTCTGTTCTATCTACGCTCATGACGCGAGAGCACACCCCCATCAGTGGGGAGACGACACTTCGAATGTTTCTGTATGTAGATCAAGCCGTGCTTATTATGTTTGGTCATAGTATCGGGCCTGTAGATGACACAGGGGGATCTCGGACTACATGGCTCTAAGGCCAGGTCACTCACATTCGTGAGCCCATTTTCTACAAGCTTCGGCATTTCCCGAAGCATGCTATTCTTGAACAGCACATCCGACCAACAGGCAACTTTGTGAGCATCTCTTTAACATTCTTGAGGCTCTCCTCTGAATGATTGAGGAAGGCAATGCCAGCTCCGTTGACAACTACATTTGTGCCTCATTACGGTTCATATATCGCACTTTGGCTGGATCCGGTCACCATGGCGGAATGCCTCGATGATCCATGTCTCGCTGCTGCTGCGAGCGGACTGACACCAAAGAAATATGTCGCATATGTGGAACTTGTGTGTCCCCTGGAAGGTCAAACTTCTCTCAAACGTTCTTTAACGCAGGACGATAGATCCAGGACTTTCTTCTTCCTGATCGTCCGTGACACCGTTGTGTTGTACGCTTCGTAGGGATTGGCATGCCAAAGGACCAGCCAGAACAATGCATCTATTCGAGTATGTCCACGCCTATTTATTCCGATAGCGAACACTCAGCGGGTCGTGAACCCCTTCGTCCGTCGAAGCCGCTCCCATTTGCGAATTGCTATCAACATTCTTTCGCTTGGGCCACCGTCCGCATACCTACTTACATCACGGATTTTTCCGATGCCGTGACGCTATCCCTGGGCGAGAGGAAAAGAACTTATCAATATCTCGATATCTCGACGAGGACTCGGATAGGCAGGAAGCGCTACTCGATCAGCGAAGTGAGCATTCTTTCCAATACGTCATGTAAAGCCGATTGTTTCACGATTGCTAGACCCGCCACCTGCGAAAAAAAGAGTTGCAGTCACCGTCATCCATGCCCGTATATAGTTAGTCACGCAGACTAGCATCTAGCAATCCTGTGATATCAAAAGAGGAAATATGACCTCGATCACCGTTGTGTCAGAGAACCCCGGGCTTACCCTAAGAGTCATGACCTTCCCAAGATCGCTGGATAACTATAGACGCTGACCGCACATCACTGCTCGGAGATGCTACCAGGCGGGTGCTACTACTTAGCACTGTGTTCGCTGCGAAGACTGTAGCATAGTACGATAGATGCATTCATGATTACCAAACATTCGATACGAGCAGAGTGGGGAGGGGGAGGGGGGAGGTCACAAAATGAGTCCTTCATATTCACACCGGATACCCTGACGGGACCTCGCATGTCTGATAGATGTGGAGTCAGTTGGCAATAGATAGCAAGGAGATGTCGCAACAGACTTTGAGTGAAACCGCAGGAGAGGACGAGTATTATTAAAGAAGAATCACGAGCCCTCAAGGTTGCCGATAGGCGATCGGGGTCCTGTGCGTCCGCTAGGACCGCTATGCGAAGAGGGTCTACGAGACTGAATGATCATGAGCAATGATTCTACAAGTTCGAACAATTCGTGCCATACCCGAGGTATTCCCTGTTTGCGGCGGCGATACTTCTACATATGACAGTCAGTATGTCAGGGCTTGACTACCAAACGGAGTAAGTACGTACCAGATATTCATCCGTTGCCTGCTTCCTGAGAGTCGTATCTAGCATGCGCTGCTGCCAGGACCGTCTCAGGGTGTCGCACGTCGTTGTCAAATTTCCGAACCCCAGCGCATCAAGACGGGAAGGAGTGCGACTGCCGCGGTCATGCCACAGCTCTTGAACCGCGACGTGAGGATCAATAAGATAGGCTATCAAATATTGATTGGTACGACTCGATTCTGGCCATCGAGGAGTAGTATGGATGACGCGTCCATCAGGGGGCTCTACGTCCGGGTCGACAGGTAAGGAGAAGTATTGGTATACTTCTGGCATGGAGGCCACGCCATTACCATGGTAGGTAGCCATGAGGCAAACAGCAGGAGCATTTTCCTCCAGCCTGCCCATGAAGACGCACGGACGAGGGCTTTGCGTGGATGAATTGGTAGTATATGAACTGTCCTGCCCCGCATTCGTAAAGTACATCGGAGAGCCGGCGATACCGAGCGCTTGCTCTATTGGAATAAGCACGCTCGCGACAATGCGACAAATGTCGCCAGGCTGAACTTCGTAGGTGGGGGCCGACGCGCGAGACATTTCAGCGATATACTGGAGAGAGACTGAGAGAGAGAGGACTGGGAGAGAGATATAGGACGGAGAGAGAGAGAGACTGAGAGAGAGCGCGGTGAGCACAACTTGCAAGGTCATGGCTTCCGAGACATTTATAGGTGGCAGGCTTGCTACATGAGTTGTATCAAGGCGACCCTCGGGTACTGTCAACAAAAGCGATGAAATGATCCCGTCGATTTCGCCGGCTTCTCGATACCTACAGATAAGCCCCTGGTCAAGTTAAACGGTGGGTCATCATGACCCGAAATGTCAGTTTGTACTGAATGCACACTCATGGCATAAAATGTTATGGCGTACCAGCTGATCGGCCCCCGGCATGGTCTGCGCTGAGCCTAATGGGGCGTAATCATGCAGTGCTCTTTTGAGGTGTTTGATTCTTATCGGTGGAACCGGAACATAGGCGGCCGATCTACCTTTAACCCACGATACCACTCTCCCATAATCATTAAAGGCTTCCCTGGAAGATAATGATGGTAGAGTGGACCATCTCAATCTCGAATATTCTGAACCAAGCTCGTGTGGCATTGTAAGTGTGCGATGATGGTCAAAGCAGTGAGGGCCAATGCCAGACCTATGTTCCCTGTCTATCGACAAGATAAAACAATTCAGGACTTAATTCCAAACTATGGAAAATTGTACTCAAAAGACTTGTGATAATTGTGAGATTGATCATCGTGCGGAATGACACAAGAGTCATCACAACAGATAGCACCGAGTAGATCGATCCAAGTAAATGGGACAATAGCGTGTGCGATCAGGCTAGTATTTGGCATAATTTTGTCTCTGTGGGTCCATTCAAGAGCTGACTAAGTGAGTTCGGTAATTGCCGTAAGATACACCACACGTCTCTTAAGCATCTCCCTCCACCCCACCCCCGCGTCTGCTCATTCATCGCATCGTGCATTTCTATCCTCGTCCTCCATGCCGCCGGACTTGTCAACAATTGAATTTGATCCAACACGTGGCATATACCTTGCTCTTTGGCTGGACCCAGTCAAGATGGCGGAATGCGTTGACAACCCTCGCGTGCGAGCGGCAGCACGCAAACTCTCTCCTCGCAAGTATATTGCACATGTAGATGCGGTATAATCTTGTATGCTAGTCCGAGACTGTATCTGACCTCTTTCGACAGAATCTAGATTTCCCCATGCCCGATCGTCCATGGCATCGTAGCGTCATACGATTTGTTGGGATGGGTATGCCGGAAGACCAACCAGACCAACAGATAACGTCCGACATGTGTGTTCCTATATATCCGGCAAGCCGACATCCCACAGGACGCGAGCCTCTCCGTCTTTCACAATCGTTCCCATTCGCGAACTGCTATCAGTATTCTCATGTCTCCGCAACGGTGCGCATCTCTACCGAGTTGAGGGACTACAGAGACGCCATATCGCTACCTGTATCAGAGATCCTCAGATATTATCGCTTATTGGATGAAGATAGAAGCAAGCAAGATACTCTGCGTGACCAAACAGGTCATGTATAGTCGGGATACGTGCCTCAGTCATCAAAGCTGACGCCTTTAACTCAGGTGTATCGCCGGTACGACCGGTATCAGTGCAGCCGGATACACAGCTGGATGACCCCGAAGCTGTCGCTGAAGATGTAGATGTAGCCGTCGACCTGAAGAATGCGGATCGCGTGGCAGAGTGGCTCAAGACAACAGACGGTAGCGAGAAGCCGGTCGGTCCTGATGATGCTGACTCCGACGTGGCCAGTGCCGACATGGGCATGGATCTGTCCGGTGACGACGTCAGTTCTCCATCTGCTGCCGATGTTGGCAATGAGTCCGAAACCTGTACCGTCGCCGACGAGATGGAAGACCTTCATGAGATGTTTGATGATTTCCTCTTCCCAAAGCTCTCAGATCCCGCCTTTGACCTGATTCCCCTGGTCGGGATTTCATATGATTTGACAGCAAGAGGAGAACCTGCGGATCCCCGTGGATTCCTGGAGGAAGCGAATTTTATGGCCGAGTGCGTTTCAATGTCTATGGGTATCTCGATTCGCTGACTGGAGTGCACATCAGGCTCATTCGAAAGGCGCGTGACGGTACACTAGAAGATGTGAGCGATTCGGAAGCGGTTGTCGCCGCCATGCCCACCGGCGGTGTCCAGAAGGAAGAGAGCCTCATCCAGGTGCCTGCGGCGGAGCACGCTTCTGCGCAGGGATTGCCTGCGAGCGACTCGGATACTACAGCAACCGAACACCTTGCCAATATGCTGTCCACGGCGCTACTCGAGACAGCGAACAGACCGCTCGTGCCTGAGGCTGATCCATCGCCACACGCAGAGAAGGATGTTGTCAATACTTCATCTCGCTCATCGAAAGGTTCGTGTTCACGCACGATGTTTACACAATACTGATGTATCTCCCTGAAGCTTGGTTCCCTGCGAAGCTTGCTGGGCTTGTACGTCGTGTCAGCGCCCGGATTACTGCGGTCTCAACAAGCATTCTCCGAGCGGTTCGTCTCCGCAATGTGCGTGATGACGAGCATTGATGGTATTCTCATACGGGGTATGGCGCCATGGATGCCTACTCAGAATATACTGACTGGAGCACAGCCTGAGCCCACAACGACGGATTTGTTCACAAAAGGAAACGTTCCTATTCATTATATCATTGATCTTGATCAGCTATACTGTATATGCTTTCACTTCGCTGTGTGAATGATGGTATCCTCCAGTACGCAACTACCCATGTATTGCCGCGATAGCAGAGACACCAGCCTTGACGCGTGAGCAGTGATTTTGTTCATCCGGTCCATTCATCTCCGCCCAGAGGCAAAGAAGGGTATTAGTCATTCAGCTGCGTGCATATGGAATACACGCGGTAGCCATTGCCTGGTCCTCTCACACGACACTCCGACTAGGACAAACCTGCGTCCTAGTCGGGGTGTCGTGCGACACAAGAGACATGTGTGAATACATCCCTGCGGGCGCTATACCGGACATCACATGCATTCTTACCTGACGAGCAAACGCCTGCTCGCAATGGGATGCGCCGATAGATCTGAAGCTTGAACGACAGAAAGAGATTACTGCCCACGTGTACATGCTCTATGTGGCTCACCTGCCTGTACTCACGGCTGAAAGCGGCCCGCTAGAGTGATATCACAGTAAGTACTGCTTCTCACGTACAACTACGCTCAATTTTGTGAACCCCAGGTTTCAGTCAAATCACGCCGGTTGCCTGATCGCCAGACCGGTATTTAACAGGATAGGCAGCTGAGCCAAACAACGCACACACATGCGGGTGGCACCGTGGTCTATCATTTTGTCGTCAGGAGAGTCGAGGAGCCAGAGGGAGGATAATGCATTTGAAATGGTTTATCCGGGCTGATAACGTGGACGGGAGCCGTTCCAAGAGCTGAAAGTAGGTCGCAAGGCGCAGCGCTACACTACACAACGAGATACTGGATATGGTCATGATCTCGGCCGTCTTCTCGTACTGGGTCACTCAAGTAACCTTGTTTGAATGTTCATGGAACTGTATGAGATTAGAAGAATGGGCTGCCATGAACGTGAGCGCTGAGCTAACTGTCCTTAAAGCTATGGGCTCCAGAGCCCCTCCGTCATCCAGGATCCTATGCGAGCCCGACGGCCGGTGACCAAAGATAAGGCCCAGATATAGTAAGTACCGCACGATGTACATACGAGAACTTTATCCGAAGTGTATCGGAGAGATGCCACAGCTTCCAACGTCGTGTCGTCGGAGCTGCTTGGGCGTGAGATACTCGCCCAGCCAATTCTACATGAGCCTAAGGGGCGACAGGGACATACTGCACCAACAAGTGGCCTGCATCTGCGAACCTTCGCATGAATACATATCTTGAATCAATGGCACCTATCACACAACGCCGGAGACAATCCGCCTGCTTTCGCTGTTCGCCGACTCCTTTTGGTCACTCGTATCTCTTGATGGCCTTGCAATCCTGCCATCATTGAGAATTAACTCCGCCGTCCCTGCGGTACTAATGAGCAGTAGCACCGCATGGCAGCACCGCCGACTCCGAGCTTCGCATCGTCTCCCGTCCACCCATCTACCGGGACATGCGGCATTCCTAGTACGCGCTCTCGTCATCGTCCACGACCACACGCTGAGCAGGCACACGAATGCCAGGCTAGATCCCTCATACGCCTCGAGATTGCATGCAGGTCTCAGAAGGCCGCCGAGCGCTGATGCACCAGAACCCCTTCATAAAGATTCTTCTATCCAATCAAAAGCTCTGTAACACAAGAACGAACGACCGTCGTGTTCGCAAATTACGTGATCTGATCGGTGTGGTCTCCATTCTCATAGAAGCAGGGACCGAAGCAGGAAGACATTGCCTGTTCCGGATCTCGCACTGCCCCTTTCGGCCTACTTGACTCACCATCTGAGGCCACGGTACTTGCATCCGCAGGAATCTTCCAGCGAATTCTGACCAGCGCCCAGGAAGAAGGTGCATATTGCCGAGAAGTCTCCAGCCAGCTGAGAGGTCGCATTGTTCCCGTATTCCAGGCTGCAGGTAGCGTGCGTGGTACCAGAAGGAGTTAACAACAGATGCCTTGGGTTCCTTTGGAAGTTTGGTCCGACATGCGTGCGAGTGTAATGTTGGAATGAGTGCCCTCGGCCGCAGTGCATTGCAATTCTATCCCACTCACCCGGTAGCATATTCCCGCACTTGTAAATCGAGATTGCCAGTAGATCGCGGGTGCGTGGTGCGTGAAGACCGTAAGCAGCCGTCAGAGCCTTCGAAAAGAAGTCAGCAACGAATACTGCATTATTGATTAGATGGAATGTATTTTCAAACACGACACGAATACGTCACAACTAACATCAGTAGCAATCACAAAGCACGAGCAGATAATCTTTTCTGGCCGTCTGGCCACCCAATGGCCAGGACCTCAGACCCAGGATGTCGTCAGGTTATAATCCTAGTCGTCATGAACGTCCCGAAGACAAAGGAGTCTCTTGATGTTGACTGCCAGCGTGGAGATCTGACGCTGACTTCGCTTCACCAGGCCTGTTGGGTGACGGTCGTAAGGTCATATTAATGAGGTACAAAGGGACGTGCGCGACTGCGTACCTTTTGTCGAGGAAAGCGGGGATCTCTTCATTCGTATCAGTCGCCAGATTGACCGCGGCTCCGGTAAGGTGGTCTCGCCCTTAGTCTCTGACGAGGACTCCGGCGGCGTATCAGCTGAACGCTCTACCGCCGTCTCCATAGTGCCCGAAAGATGCTCTGTGGTAGCATTGCCGGAATCTGCATTGGTGGGAGCCTCATCGTGTACCACATTAAGCTCCGGAGTGGTGCCCTCAACCACACCTTGAGCCAACGGCACCACACTGTCAGGTGTTGCCGCCCGAGGATCACCCAGCGTACCATCGCGTGCTTTCCGGATAAGCCTAGCCAAATTCGCAATTAGCGCATGAGGAGGTGAAAAGGTCGAAATATGACGAACTCGGCCATTGCCTCTGCTTCCTCAATAAACCCACGGGGATCAGCGCATTCTCCTCCTTCGGTCAAATCGAACGAGTAGTTGACAAGAGGCACGACATCGATATCATCAACTTTAGCACGGAATGGACCAAGGACGGCCTCAACGATGGCCTCAGTGTCGGCATCACTGTCAACATTAACTTGAAGGAGATTATCAGCGTCGGCATCGCTGTTGGCACTGCCGGAGTACACTGTGTCAGTGTCGCTGTTGAGCGTAGGTATACGATCATCGTCTGCAGTGATGGCAGCGTCAAAGTGCTCAGAAACAGCATCCTCGTGCGGACATAGCGCGCCATCTTGATCCTCGCTGCAGTCGACCGCCTGAAGCCAGTCTTGCACATTCATGGCGTCAATAGGAGGAACAGGTGAATCGGAGTTGGCTACGATTCCGGGAAATGTTGTGGCCTCCTCCGCTTCCACAGGCAGAGGGGGAGGGCCTAGAAATAGTGTGACGGTCAACTTCACATTACGACATGAAGTTAGAAATCATATTCACTATGTTGTGCGCGTAATGCGTTGTGCTGTGCCCAATCCTCACTAAGATAATCTTCATGTCTCATCCTTTCCTTTAGAGACAGTCTTATGGCATCGCCATAATCTATGTCACGGGTAGGTATGCGGACGATCGCACAACCGAAAGAATGCTGATAGCAATTTGGGAACGGGAATGGCTTTGACGGATGGAGGGGTTCACGGCCCGCTGGATGCTCACTTGAGGGGTTGATGGGTGTGCACATACTCGATGTCTTGAATTCCTCCGGCTCGTCTTTGGGCATGCCAACCCCCACGAACTGTATGACACAACGATGCCATGGATGACGACGAAGAGGAAAGTCATAGACCTATCGTCCTGAGTTAGTGAGCGTTTGGCCAAGGACGCTGAACACACACCTCATCTATATATGCTATATACTTTCGGGGTGTCAATTCGCTCGCGACGGTCGTAAGACGCGCATCGTCGAGGCATTCGGCCATGCGTACGGGATCCAGCCATAGTGCGATATATGAGCCGTGAGGTGGAATATAGCCAGTTGTGCGCAAGCCCGACTGCATCGTTGTTTATCCTGAGTATAGCACAAGCTGAGGGTGAGAGATGGGCGGAACGATTCACGGGAGAGCCACTGTGGTGCCCCACCTAAGGACAGCCTGGAAATGGGCACAATGGAGGCGCTGTCACCTGATCACTTGGTCGATATTGGCGGGCGTGAGTAGATAATGTCATTTGGAATCGCAACTCGGTCAAATCAGATAAGCTTCCTGCCCGGGCCAAACCGCCCTGATGCCCGCCCCGGCACTCGTTTTGGTCTGCCCCCGTCAGTGATCCGGTCCTTAGCTGCCGGAGATCCTGTCCCCTATTGGCGGCTCCGCTCGCCCTCTCCGTGGGGACGGGCAATTCTCTGCCAGCCGGCACTTTCCGGTGACCAACAGCGCTCGCAGATTTCACTATTTTGAAACTGGGCATCCTGTCTACAGCATTCAACAGCAACGATTGTATCTCATTTTCCCAGGAGCAAGTGCTCAGATAGAAGCCCGCGACAAAATCTTGCAAGCGGAATTCTCGTTTTCTTAAGTAAAAGTTCAAATCATGCATGTCAGTGGAGGTGAAATGCACTATTTCCTCTTTTGGACAGCATGTCCGTGGGTGTGCGGTCAGGTCGCATCAAGATACTTCGCAGCGAAAGGCTTCTGAAAAATGCGGGTATGAAGAGGTACTATGATTTTACTGTGTCTTATCTCTTGTATATACTTCGATAGTGGTGTAGCTATGGGGGCGTACTGGGATCTTAATTACCTTGACTAGATCCTGAGCCCGGTCGTCCTTACTAAGCGAATATTTTCTTCGAGGGATTGCCCGTCCCCATAACTCGAATGGGAGCCATTCGGAACCAATCTCGGCATCGCTGTCGGCCGCCGTCCAGCGCATCTCAACGGAACTACCCATTGCCAGACTTTTCGAACCAATTGAAGGCCAGGATCACGTACGCCTTTCACATTCGAGTAAACCTGGGTGCGCGCCGAGACCGCTCAGGTGGGACGGTAATACATTTTCGATTCTTGACTGCTACTGGCATAGGTATAATTCGACTATCGAGATAAGGTTTACGGCGATCTTCTACTGGCCTCAACAGCCTTAATGCAGTAGCCCCTGTCACCCCTCCCGGAGATCCTGGCTAGTTCCTCGTGCGGGCGCTTGCGCTCATTACCCTGAATCATGGATTCATGAAAGACGCTGTCTCGCACCCAGCCGATTTCATCCCGCATCTCATCTCCGGTTAATCCGCAGTGGTAGGGATCGGGATTAAACCGGATGGGTACGAGACAAGAAAGACGTTTCAGCCTCGAGGCTCCAGCTTCTAGTGCTGGAGAACGCCTACGAGAACGTGGTCTCCTAGCTGCCTAGTACAGATATGTCCTTTGACCTCGAAGAAGCACTGGTGGGAAGGCTGAAAACCGTTCTTTGGGTATACCATTTTTGTCCAATCGCCACAGAAACACAATATAAGTTGCAAGGGATGGCCTACTAAACGCGTCTCTCCAGGCGTCCGCCAAGTATCGTCACCCCCCATCTGACTATGCAAGCTGCACCCGATACCGCCAGCACCTATCAAGTGGGAGAGATTCGCGCCACCTCGGTTAGCATCTATGCCCCCTTTGACATGATGCTTTTTCCCTATGCCTCTCAAACATCTGTCCCTTCGACAAAATCGGGACGTTCCGTGAAGTCGGCCTTTGGCAAGTCTCGACCCTGTGTGGTGATGCGAATAAACGGGATAACGGCGAAACCCTCAGTCTGCTTAATAACGTCGCTCGGAGGTAATACCTTGTCCACTATGCCAACGGTCTGGCAGCATTTCTGTATTCCTGTTGATCCGCCATCCGCCGACAATCCTGAGCATAGCCTGCATATATCTCCTTCGTGGATTCATCTGGAGGGGCGCGACTCGCATGTGATCGCCCTACCGTTCCCGCCAGATCAGCGTATCCAACACCCGTTCAACCCATGGACAGATCCATCTGGCCAGACACATCCACGCTGCCTCAGCAGGAAGGAAATGTACCGGTTCAGGTTTATTTGCGAAGGAATAATGGAAGAATGGCAGCAGCGCGAGAAGGACGAACCGGGTTTCCTAGAGAGAGCGTTCAAAGAGTACCAGGTACGGAACCACTCATCCCAATTGTTACTTGTACTCAACTAAGTTTTATACAGGATAACCGCAGAGCTGCGAGACAGCAAGGCCAGGCTCAGAGTGGGGATGCATTGGTGTGTTATGATGCATCTGCGCATAGGACGATCGTTGATGAGGTTGTCGATAGAACCCAAACAACTCTAACCCCAACGTGGGATCGAACCCGTTGTCGGCAGTCGCAGAGGTGTCTGGGGAATAAATAACGTGATACGTAGGCAGTCAGTCACTCATAGCTATCACTTGCGATGGTCGCTGATATCCGCACCTACCGCCAGGAAGACTTCATCCCAGCGAGACCAGAGCTTGTTAACTGTAGCACCTGTATTGGTAGGAGGCAATGTATGCATGACGACCACCGACAGCAATGCGGCGTCGGGTATTCCTTCCACGCAAAATGGCGCGAACGGCATGCCGTACTGCGACTCTTCATTAAGGGTGCATGTTAGAAATAAATACAGCGATTGCAAAGCACGACTGGAACGACATTGTGGGACGTAGCATGCTGCGGTCTCATAACGCTGACGGCTCTGCTATTAAGTAGTTTCTCACAGCACCCTTGATGGTGCTCAGAATTGCCTTGCGTCGCACTCTGTTTTCTGGCAGCTCATCCTTCCCCGTTGCAAGTCCATAGAGGTATGCAAAGTCAGCCTGCGCGACCAGTGGTAGCCGGCCAGAAACCTTGTCCTTTTTCTTGTCGGTCTTCTCCTTGAAGTTCCGTGCAAAATCCTTGGATACTATATCTGCGCGCTCGACGACGTCCGAGGGCACCCCAGCCAAGCTGGCAACGTGTGTGCCGAAGGAGGAAGATGCGGCACCTCCGATAAGCTTATAGAGAAAGACCAGCTGTGACATATGCATTTAGAGTCGTCCTGAAATTGACTGTCGGTGAACACCACTAACCTCCCGCTTCTCGTCATCCACCATTGTTTCCATATGCATATTGCGAATGTTGGGATGATATGCAAAATCGTCAGTCAAGGAACCATAGTGCGTCGCGAAAAATGAGAGAGCCAAGGTATGCGTCGCCAGCTGGTGTAACACAGCCTACGGACATGATACGGTTATCAAATGAGTCCGATAGTCATCCTACGGCCTACTCACCCCTGCAATAGCCATCCCGTCCTGCATGGCATGCATGAGTTGGCGCTATGTCAAACGAGAAGTGCACTCACATATGTCGAGGTACCTCTCCCCAATTCTACATGCCCAAATGCCATTCGCGTCAGAGTGCACACCACACAGTGGTAGTATTACATACCGTCTAGGATCACCAACGACTGTGGCGTGGCGTCTCGCAAAATCTTACAGCTTCAAGCTGCCTCAGCATCGAGTGTAGAGAAATAGGCAATCCTCACCATTCATCCAGCTCAACTTTGAACGTACTTGCATTGGAAAACATGTTGTCGTAGGCTCCCATGCGAGTAAGAATAGCATCGACAGGACATAGCCTAAGGTATCAGTATGTAAGTATATAGGACTCCTATTGTACTGTGATGCTGTGCCTACCGCGCTTGTCTTGCTGGCACAAACATCCCAAGTTGAGCCATGATCTAATATCAATCCGCCCATCCGTCAGACTGGACAACGATTGTCGACCGGCAGGAGATCTGACTTACGACTCCAGTAGCAGTCATGCGCATAGCCTGAGTCGTCCGTTAGAATCACCCCTATCCAGCGAGAATAGCGGAACTCACTGTAGATTTTCCTCTGTGTACGTCCAAGATCGCCATGAGTATGCGTAAATCTAGGCTTGCTAGAGGACCTTACCCCATATTCGGTCCTATTCAAGGAGCATCAGTCAATCCACGTAGATCCAGAACACAAGTTAGACCAACCTGTAAGCAAAGCTATTCTGCCCACGTCACCGCCCAGCTTGACGGAATTGGGTATGAAGTCGCCCTTAAGCCCGGTGCTTGCACAGAGAGCAGGATGCCTAAGCTCCTCAAAGTCAACCCACGCGGCGTCACCTTCGATCAGCTCAGGTCTGCATGCGGGTTCCCCAAGAGCGCTCGAGGCCTTGGCCAAACTGAACAAGCAGTCCATTTCCGAAAGGACGCGAATAGCATGCAACCACACTGCACGGTCTGTGTCAAACTCCGCATACAGTCGGTTTTTGAATTCCTTGATTGCAGTGTTACGATTCTCGCGCGCTTCTTTCAACTTACGGATTGTCGGCTGGAGAGAGGGCACCACCCAGCGCACAGCCGCCTGCATGCACCGGTCCAATCAACAATGAGAGATCATGGGGTGCGCGATGCTCACTTTCGTGCTGCCATTCTTTGTCCAGTCCTTCGGAACATTCTTCTGACTGGGTTTGGTTTGTACAAGGTAGATTTCCTGCGTATCACAAACGTCAAGATTTCATTAGTCAGACTATAACGTCTCTCACACCTTTGTTCCCTGGGCACTGTGCCAATATGACAAGTTGACGCTAGCCACTGGCTCAGCTATGGCTCGACTGAAAAATGCGTCGCAGCATACCCAAGCTTACGTTCCATCGTTTTGAGTTCATCGTCGAGCTCCTCCTCCAGGCCTCGTATTTCATCCATGATGTCATCATAAACCTTGTCCTTTCCATCTTCTGGCACCAGTTCGTCGGCGTCTTGATGAAGGGAAGTCACAACCAGGAACTACCAGAGGACGAAATGCACGTACTTTCTTCTGCCTTCTTGAACATTGCAGTTACGTGTTTGATGTTCGGCAGCAGATTGGGCGCAGAGCGAAGTAGTCCCAGAACCGTCTTCGATTCAAAAGACTCGGCAGACTCGGCCAGCTCAGACAAGCCGCCGCTAAGACTCTTGAAGGACTAGAATACCCAGTTTTAACACGCGGTGATAGAGCACTGTAGGATGCATAAACCCTACTTTCAGAACCTTAAGGAAGTCTTTCACGCGACAATTCTTGGCATGTATGCGGGACACGATACGTTCAAGATCCGGTAAACCTTTCGCTATTTTCATGAATTCAGCTTCGAAGGTCGGATGGTCCATGAGATCTTGAACAGCATCCAACCTTGCCGCGACATGGTCAGTCTAATGGAACAATCTCGCATCGACTTGACTCACCTTGCGTCGATGTCGGATACGTCACGCAATGGCATGCAAAGCCACATACGGAATAGTCGCTTGCCTGATTCAAGACGCTAGTCAGATTTGCATGACTGAAAGAGTGTTGCTTCTGACCAGATGGGGTAATACAGCGCGAGAGCAACTTGAGCAATGAACCCTCCTCAGTGCCTTCGCTGTTCATGAGAACCTGTCGACTGTCATACCTTTCAGATTTCATTGAACGCCAAAGGAATACCCACTTCAATATGCGCAAGGGTCTGCCCATCAAGAACGAGGCCCTGACCACGCTTCATGGGGTCGTAGATATTGAAATTCTTCATGCTCAAGATCTCCTTGTCGATATTAAGAGTGTTGAGATACCTGTCGAATATACTTGTCAACTTAGTTCAAACAGGTGCAAAAATAGGATACATGCCAGATCATGGACCCCAAAGCTTCAATCGCACTCTTGCATCCTGCCATCTCCCGAATCGCTTCAGGCACAGCTGTGCTTAGACCATGCGCGGCATCGCTTAGATCATCGTCGTCGGCAGACGCGGGATACAACTTCTTCAGTTCCTTAAGAGTCTTCTCATATGTGAGGCCCTCGCATTCACGCAAACTGGTCCACAGACAATTTCCAGGAAGAATGGCCTTAAGAAGGCGCGTCGTCGACACCGATAGGTTGCCCTTCAAGAGGGAAAGCCTCAAGAATTAATTTTGGAACAATCATGCGAAAGGGGGTATAGTACCTTCGTAAAGATAATCTCTTTGGGACGAAGTTGCCGCATGAGCGTCTCGAGCCTAGTACGGCAGACATCATCCTCAAAGGCGCTCAGATTGAACTCGCTGGTAGAGCTATCAAGGACGCAGATTCCGAAGGCCTGTCGGCCATCCTTGTCTTCTAGCGTCTCTTCCTCCTTGATGGAGACACAGTGACCGGCTTGCTCGTCGGTGAGCAGCGCCTCATCCACGAGAGTTCCGTTCGTGTACACCTTGTTGAGCTCACGCCTCACGATCTTGTCCTTGCCCTTGTCTTCTGTGGCCTTCCCGCCTTTCTTACCAGCAGCAAGACGCATCTCGGCTCCAAGTGCGGTCTCGGCCTGGTCCACTCGTCCTACTTTATATCCTATGAGAGGATATGCCAGACAAGCACAGTTCCGTCAATACACGGCATGCGATGGTGAAACTGTACAACACCTTTGGCGAGGAACTTCGCCGCCCAGAAGTTGAATGCCATCTCAGGCACGCCGACCTAGTCGAGGGTCACTAAAGGTCCCCAAGACATGGATGTAAGCGTTTAAAACGTACCATGCTCATCTTTACTCGGTGCGTCAATTTCAAGTCAAACTCACTATGACCAATCCGGGCGTCCTCCTCGTACAGTTCTAGAAATTTGCCTTTCTGAAAGAATAATACTGTATCGAAATGATTTTGCTTGATTTCCCAGAACTACACGTGTGGTAAATGATGAGATGATTGTGTAAGCCGCCAACATTGTGAACACTCACTTGTTTCTCGAAAGGAGTGAACTCCTTCCAGGCTTGAGGTGGGATATACAAGGTACGCGGATCATATCCTGGCTGGCCTGGACGCACGCCGTCCTTGTCTCTTACGTCTTGTAGGAAATAGAACGGATCTTCCGAGCTCTTCTTCTCCGCCTTTTTGTCTTGTACGCGTCGTTCCGCTGCAGTCAGGAACGTATTGCTGCCGCCAGATGCCTGATCCTTTGTGAGGTATGGGTGCTTGGCTGTCTTCTTTGTTGCCTTCGGCCGCTCGGGGACGTCTGACTCGGCCTCAGAGACTGTAGAGGAATGCGCATATGCGGACAAACGCGAAGATGGGCGCGACGACTCTGTCTCAGACATACGGGACGACGCTCGTGAGCGACTCCGGTGCGAACTTTCATCTTCGTCCTCGTCCACATCATCAGGCACAATGAAATCGTCATCGTTTGGAGCGACTAAGAAGTGTTTAGGAAAACGCGCTCGCGTCGGTGAATAGCACTGACCTTTCCTAGCCTTGCTCTTCGTGGACGGTTTCTCATATTTAGTTAGTCGCTGCGAAAAGGAACGCACTCGAGACATGGCATCGTCATCGTCGCTATTGTCGTTATTGGGATCAGTTATCTCGCCAGAGAGCATCGTGGAAACGCGGGGCTTCTTCTGTGGGCCTTTCGCTGTACGCCCAGGAGAGCGCTTTCGAGCAGACAACCCTTCCTTGTACGCGACCGCGTCTATCTGGCCACCCTCCTCGTCAGATTCGTCGAGGACGATTTTGCGCTTTTGCCGCAGTGCAGGCTAGACACATAATGACTAAAGAGAAGAACGAGAATTGTTGTGCCACTCACAGGCTTGGCTGTACTTTTCACGCTTGCGCCATCATCTTCGTCCGACAACATGTCAATGTCGATGGGGTCACTTGTGGGTGGTGTGTCTTTTCCACTCCATCCTCCGTCTGAACTTCTGGTATAGGTTGCATCGACGATGCCAGACGACCGCGTGTTGCTTTTGGATAGTGGAGTGGCAACCTCAAGTAGGGGCGAGTCTGAGGACGTGTCGTGAAGAACGTCTTTAGAAGCGAAAGGAGACGTCAATTTCCCAGCCTTCTTCGAGCTGTTACTCTCGCATTTCTCAGGAGTACTGGTCGATGGTTTCCCAAAGAATGACATGAGGCTTTTCTGCTTGAGTTTGTCCGCAGACTGAGCTTTAGACTGATTATTGGCGGGAGCCATGATGTTCTCTATTGTCTCAGTATGTAGCTGAAAGTCGTTCCCGGAGCGTAGGACCCCTGGAGAGTGGTTAAGGGACAGTTGATGCCAGCAACGATCCGAAGAAGGCAGCGATACGTTAAAGTAACACGCGCCCGTTACGCGAACGCGTTATTTTGTCTTGTTTGCAGTGCTCATTTAGCGCCGGTTATCGATCATCGCTACTCAGTACTCGGTAGTGAATGGGTTATGTATAATTATGCAGACTGTTGTCTATATACGAGGATAAATGCAGTTACATTGGTATCTTCCATCCCCCTGCCAACCCCATAATGTTGGTCGGATCGTGCAATTCTTTCAGGGTAATAAGCTCGGGTAAGGCAGCTCCATATACCAAGTTCAACGGAGTTCCGTACACCGCATAGTTCGGATAGTGTGGTGCGTCCTGTACGGATGTCTGGCCCTCAACCAAGGCCACCGCAGTAAGGACGGCTGCACTTGCGACAATCGCATTGTAGAAGTCAGTGTCATATTGCGAAAGCTCCCAGCCGAAGTAGAGGTTCAGTGGCAGGAAACGCTGAGCGCGCGTATGCGGGTAGGCCGACGGACCACCATGATCGAGGATGGTCGGTAGGAATGGTTCAATATCAATGCTGATGATACCAGCAGATTCGCCAAGTAGCTCG
>NW_020169840.1:283590-298886 GCF_002117355.1 Postia placenta MAD-698-R-SB12 | reverse complement strand
CTTTTCTGTCTTGAGTTTGTCCGCAGACTGAGCTTTAGACTGATTATTGGCGGGAGCCATGATGTTCTCTATTGTCTCAGTATGTAGCTGAAAGTCGTTCCCGGAGCGTAGGACCCCTGGAGAGTGGTTAAGGGACAGTTGATGCCAGCAACGATCCGAAGAAGGCAGCGATACGTTAAAGTAACACGCGCCCGTTACGCGAACGCGTTATTTTGTCTTGTTTGCAGTGCTCATTTAGCGCCGGTTATCGATCATCGCTACTCAGTACTCGGTAGTGAATGGGTTATGTATAATTATGCAGACTGTTGTCTATATACGAGGATAAATGCAGTTACATTGGTATCTTCCATCCCCCTGCCAACCCCATAATGTTGGTCGGATCGTGCAATTCTTTCAGGGTAATAAGCTCGGGTAAGGCAGCTCCATATACCAAGTTCAACGGAGTTCCGTACACCGCATAGTTCGGATAGTGTGGTGCGTCCTGTACGGATGTCTGGCCCTCAACCAAGGCCACCGCAGTAAGGACGGCTGCACTTGCGACAATCGCATTGTAGAAGTCAGTGTCATATTGCGAAAGCTCCCAGCCGAAGTAGAGGTTCAGTGGCAGGAAACGCTGAGCGCGCGTATGCGGGTAGGCCGACGGACCACCATGATCGAGGATGGTCGGTAGGAATGGTTCAATATCAATGCTGATGATACCAGCAGATTCGCCAAGTAGCTCGTTGTACCAGTACTTGCATTACGTCAACTAATGCACATAGGAGAAGGGTAGGAACATACCTCTGTCAAGGCAATGGCCTCCTCCAGGATCCCCAGGGTAATTTGTTCGACGGGTACCGTATGGTAAAATCCGCTGCGAGAAATGATCGAGGGTTGCGACGAAGATTAGAAGGCAGAACGAGTACCGGAAATTTGTTGTCGCGTCTGACGCCTGACTCAAAATGAAGGACACGAATGACTGTGTCGTAACAGTGGATTCCAACGAAGAAATCGACATAAATTCATCGAATATGCCCGCGGGAGGCGTTGGTGCGTCGTAAAACATGATCACGGATGAGACGAGCTAGGCAAGACTCGTCGTTAGCGATGTCTTCGAATCGAACATTGATGCGTGAGCCTACCGATCCGCTGATGTAGTCGTAAGTCGTGATTATCGCTGCTTTCGGATCGGTAACATAGTTCGCAAAGTTGTATGTCGCATCTGTAATGGCTTGAACCTGAGCTCCGGAGTACGTTACTTGTCCGGCCTTCGCCATATGAGCGGACCAAAAGCCGTTGTAAAGCCTATGTGACATACCCATACTTCACCCTGCGGGAATGTCCTGAGGGTGAACTTCGTGACAACGCCCTTCGAATACATTTGTCAATATATATCACATAGCATCATATGGGACCGCAAACACACGTAATTGTTGAGGCCGCCCTTTGTAGCCGCCCTCGGTCAGAAAGCACGAACCCTTTGATAGTGTATTCTCACCTTCAGTCCGTAGAACAAGTCGGGATTGTCGAAATCAGTGACGTTGATGACAGTGCCATTTGGCAAAACCAATTCGAAGGCTTGCACTGTGTCGAGTGTCAGGCCGTGTTGGTTTGTCAGCCAAGAGTAGCCTGTGAAGCGTCAGAATCCCGTTCTGTGAATGCAATAAAGTAACCGGACCGCCGCCCAGAGTATATCCAGACACCCCAATACCCGATACCCTCCCACCAACGACGTTCACATCGTACAGATCAAGCGCCTTGTAGACGTCATCCCAGATCAACCCTGAGCCGAAGGCAACCGTCTCTGTGCCTGAGTCGTAGTCCACCACGTTGAATCGCGTCATCGCAATTGTGACACCCGACGTGGACGAATATCCGGGATTCATGACATGACCACCGCCCTTGACCTACGCACGAAGTATGGTCATACAAGGCAACACCACGACGTAAGCCGAGAACACACACACCGCGAATGGAGTCTGAGTTGCCCCCAGAATCTGGAGCTATATCAAGGCGCGATCAAAGCTTGTTGTGCCGATCGCACATATACAACGCACAATGATGCCAACGTCTCCGGTCGTGCCTGGTTCCACAGAACAGATTGATTCTTCCGTGCTAGATTTTGCATAGTGGGCTATGTCCTGCTGATACTGGGGATCCGCTAGAATGCGAAACATCAGTTCTCAGACATGTCGAGGGGAGCCGAGCACCCACCAGGATAGTACACATAGGACGCAGGTGAAATTGAAGACGCAATCTGTTGACACGTTGTTTGTACACTTGTGCTCTGCGCGTGAACCAATGCACTTTGCTTGACAGCCGCGAAAGTCAAGGCGACTGAAGCAGCAGCGAGATACATTACGTGATGTAGCCAGCTTGGCCTCTTCACGTTTACGAATTTGATTCGCAATCTAATTGAGTTGATGAGTCGGTAGGTGCAATGAGAGGGTAATCCTCACGCGACAGTCTTATATAGCGGCGGACCGATCTGTCGCACCGAACGCAGCACGCTACCCACGCGGGAGCGATGCGGAAATTGACCTAAGGGATGTCGCAGAATCCCTGGAGGATGACGGAGGCGCTGGTGGAGTAAACTGTTATAGAATCGTCATCATACCAATCTAGCCCAACGTCGGCGATTGTCAGGTCCTCGCGGACAGCATAAAACATCAGATACGTGGGAAGCCATCGACCTGACAAGTGGGCGGTGAGATTGGTTCATGATAGATAGGCACATCAGCCAGGCCTTGAATAGCCTGCACCGACGGTGAGTTGAATGGCAAATGATGAGAATAAAGAGAATACTCACATCAGCTGCCAGGAGGGACTGATCTGCAACCAGGTCAGAGGAAGGGCAATATACGTATCCCGCGCATAACAAGAGGCTTGCAGCTAGGACTCAACGAGAGCCTGGCTTTGCATTGGGATTTGGGAGATGAGAGCTCAGCAAAACGGGAAGCCGTGCCGTCACCGGACGTCAGGCAAGACCAGGCCAGGGCTCATGCTTGATTACAGGCTTGCTGCAGGCCACAGGCTACTGCGAGAGCTTATCTCGGTCTTTGAGGGGACGCAAATCCTGGTATGCCGTCGTACACTGTGTATGCTATCTGCTGAGATAGAGCGAATACATCCTCGTGTATGAAGTGCGTCAGTGGCGAAGATGAGCGATCTCTATTATTAGCTACAACCTGTCAGGTCGGTAGCATGGGTGTGCAAGCTACATGACACCGCGAGCAGGACCCATTGTGCGGAGTCCGGACACCTCCCGGTAGGGATAGTGTTTTCGGCAGGTGTTCCCGGACTCCGGACATTGCACGAACATGGAATAATGATTGGCTAGCATACAATGTCCGGAGGACAAGAATGTAATACAAGTGACAATCGAAAATGCTATCCCTGCCGGACGGTGTCCGGAGTATGTCTGGGCTGCCCGTGGCGTGAGTTGGAATCAGTGACACCCAAAGATCGTTTCCGGACCAGAGTCCTTGTCCTTGACGGCGACATAATCTATTTCATAGACGCTGTCCAGGCCCGGGCTTCTGACCAATCGAATCCTGCGTAAGCCCACCTAAAGGCCGGGCTTGAGCTTCGATATCACTATGTACCTATATACGCGCGTTTCACGTTTAATAGGGGTAATGTACTTCTCACCAGTGCTTCCGACAACCCACACATTTGTCTTTCACAAGACATCCTAGACACTCTAATCCCGCGATGACACAGCAAAATGTCAACGCAGGGCATTGGAGTGGGAGTGCATTGACTCCATGATGCAATCCATGCGCAAATGACGGCAGCATCCTTCGCGCGAGTCAAGGCACATTGGAGCCGTCTCCCCTAGGCAGCCTACACATCAGGCTTCGTTTTTGGGTGACGGGAGGACTGTCGCTTGAAGCGCATGTACATATAAAGCTAAGCCGAAGACGCCAAAGTTTACAACAGTCCCAGTGGCGAAGAGATTTGAACATGTTGCATGATGCAAGTGATAAGGAAGGTTGACTTGCATTCGAACCAACCAACATTTGATCTGCCTAACGGGAAATCCCGAAATGTTGTGGCTTTGCGTCACAGCGCTCCAGGTTCACTTACGCACTTCATGTCTTTGACATGTCAACAGTACACGTCTGGATGCTGTCTGCACATCAAGGTTTGTTTGTGCGGCTTATGGGTCTTTACATCCAGGCCCCTTGTCTTGTGGCGGAAGTAGTGCTTCTCTCGGCTGCACTGAACATGAAGGCCGCGCTGAGATGACCGTAGGAACCGCGTCCCACAATTTGAGCTAGCAATCACGACCCCACACAAATATAAGCACATGAGACAATTATGTCGTATTCGTCATCACAAAATCACGTTCACGTCGGCACCTTCCATCCACCCGCAAGACCCATCACATTATTTGGATCGTACGTCTGCTTCAGCTCCACGAGCGTCGGCAGCGCGGTGCCCCAGATGTCCGAGATCGGTGTCCCGTACAGCGAATAATTCGGGTAGTGCGGCACGCCTGAGATGTTCGTTTGCCCCTCCGCCACCGCAGCAGACGTCAGATTTGTCGCAGTCTGCGTGATCGCAGCATAGTAGTCGCTGTCATAAGTCTCGTCCGACCAGCTGAAATAAATGTTCAAGGGCAAGTAGCGCTCAGTGCGCGTCCACGGGTATGCCGACGGGCCTCCGTGCGTGAGAATGGTCGGAAGGAACGGCTCGACGTCGTAACTGATGATCTGGTCCGAGTCGAGTTGCAGCTGTTCGCCCCAATACTGTCGGAGGCATCTTATCAGGACGCATCAACGTTAGACTGAAGATGAACAGACCTGAGCTTCCGTGAGCACGTCGTTCAGAATGCCCTCGGTGATCTCCGTCAAAGGCACTGTATTGTAATATCCGCTGCAAGGCACATGTGAGTCCATTGCAACGATAACCCATGGCACGATGCATTACCGGAAGTTGGCTGTTTCCTGCGTCGTCTCGACCTGTACCAATGATAGGAAAGAACGTGTCTTGACGTTGGTCGCCAATGCCGGTATTGACAGGAAGTCGTCAAAAATCCCCGACGGAGGATTAGGAGCATCGTAGAAGATTATGACAGACGCAAGAATCTGGCATTATCGCATATTCCGTTGACTCCATGAGACGAACAGTAGATAGTATATCCACGCACCAGCCCACCGGTATAGTCGTAGGTGGTGATGATAGCCGCCTTCGGGTCGGTGACATTCGACGAAAAGGTTGCCGTGGCAGCGCTAACATTATTGACGCTCGATGATGGATATGTGATCTGACCACCCTGCAGATGTGACACTCTTAACATGTTGTATAATTTGCACGACAGACCGACATACCCAGACCTGACCTTGAGGATATGTCTGGAAGGTGAATGTCGTGACTATGCCCTGTGCGTGCAAGGACACATCGAATCACATCCCCAGACCGTGACGTATGCAGAACTCACGAAATTATTGTAGCCACCCTAAATGCAAGATCAGTATCCATCGCTTCGTGGCGTCGAGGGATATGTCATACCTTCAGCCCAAAGAAGAGATCGGGATTCGAGGACTCGGTCACATTCGTCACCGTTCCGTTGGGCAGAGCGAGCTCGAATGTGCGAACGTTGTCAAGCGTCAGACCGTATTGGTTCGTTAGCCATGAATAGCCTATCACGCGATCAGATCGGATGATTGGAGATGGAGAAATGAATTGACAGACCTCCTCCGAGGGTGAAACCTGCCACACCGATGCCAGTGACCCTGCCGCCGACGACATTCACGTCATACTGTTCGAGCGCTGAGTACACTTTGTCCCAGGTAAGACCAGCGCCTATTGCGGCTGTGCTCGTAGACGCATCGTAGACGACGCTGTTGAACCTGGTCATGGATATCTGCACGCCCGTCGTGGACGAATACCCAGGGTTCATTGCATGCCCACCGCCTTTGACCTGTGCTCATCTGCGTCAATCCAGGGTCTATATGGATCCGATGATCGCAGCGCACCGCAAAGGGCGCCTGGTTCGCGCCTAGGATTTGAAGCTACATGCAAGGAAGTGCTCGGACGCGTTTTCTCTCAGCGAGAATGTGAAAAGCGCACTATTATGCCCACGTCCTCGGCGGTGCCTGGTTCCACGGAGCAAGTAGCATTCTCGGTGCTTGAAGTAGCATAGTGATATATGTCCGATTTGTATGAAAGGCTCGCTATAGGGCGGCTGTCACCATCATGCGAAGCTTGGGCAGGCGAGAAACACATACGGGGATAATAGACGAACGACGCAGAGGAAACAGCAATGGCAATCTGCTGGCACGTCGATGTCACATTGGTATCCTGAGCATAACCTACACCCGCCCTCAGCAACGCCAGGACGCAAAGAGTTGCCAGGTACATATCGAGATGGAGATTGCGAAGATGTGGATGTGGCGAGACCAACTTGTCAGTACCGAGGTCTGATTGAGCTGGAGACGTTGGGCCTATGCTGCTGGCATAGCAGCATATTTATACCTCGACGAGCGCGCCGTAGAGCCGTAACCTTTCGGTAGTGCATCCGGCTTTGGGAAAAGTGATGTACTCTGAAACACCTCGCCAGACTATAGGGGCGTCATTTAAGCTCACTATAGCTTAACAAGTCTTACCTCGCACCAGTAGCATGTGCTGCGTGCGCTGGAGGGTTGCCACAATGACGGATCGGGACGTCGACGGGATGTGGCGCTGAGGGTTTTATGGACCCTGATGCTGTCCATCAAAGCGATGAGACTAGGGGCCGAAGAATTCTGGCTGGCTTAATGACTTGTGTCTTGACCTACCCGCCAATACATACTGATGCTATGCACGTTTAGAGTGATGATTCTATGGCATGAGCTTCGTAGCGCGTCATATATGGCTTCCATCCCGGCATTGCATATGCGATTTGATGTGTACCTTAACCCGGTCCAGCAGCTTACAATGAGCTCACCCATGAATTGCGCTAGGCTCAGATTGGTTGTTTTGTACCCAACTTATGGTTCTGCTCTATTAGTATCAGAGATCCATCTTGATTACTTCTCATGAGAGCCGACATTTAATTTGCCGAGATCGAAGGGACCTGCGAGGAACATTTGTGCTCATATCGTTATTCATCAGAGGTTGTAAGTTCCCAATTCTGCATTACACGAGTAGTACACATGCCTCTGCATTCCGTGTAGGTCTATTGCTGTGGCAACATGCAGTATGTGCATCGACAGCTTGGAATGCATCGCTAGTGACTTCAGGAGGTGCGTCGCTTCCTGGAACCTGACACACGTCTAGGGGTAAGTTCATTTTTCCGCAGACCGGTGAGGCGTCAGATGTAGTTCTGGTGAGCCAGCAGGTCAGGTCGAGCTGTGTAAATTAAAGTTACACGGTCCTACGATAGGTCCTACGGCTGCACAAGTGAGGAGAGCTACGGTACTATACCAGAAGACATGGTCATTTGACTCACCTTTTGTCCATATCTCAAATCGTTGGAGCTGACACAGTCAGAGTGACAGATAGCCTAACCTTCGCCGGTCATCGGAAACACAAAGATAGTCTCATTTCGCGGAAGACAATGCTCTGGATAGCTCCCGACGACATTTAAGCTCGACAGCGCTCGTTTGCAATAGAGAGAATCTACTGCGTCGGGCATGTCGGGAGGTTAACCCAAGGCTGGTGTGACAGAGGCGGACAGTAATAGCAATTGAATAAGCTCTGGTGCATATGATAGTGGAGTGCATCATGAGGACTTTCGTAGTACCTGAGATCTGAGACCTGAGGTAGCAATCCATCCGTCAGTGAACCGACAGAACGGTGCGAGGTGCTACACACTTGAACTGAATAGCGTGCGACAAAGTGTTAGGCGACAAACATTTGGCGACAACTCGAATACTCACCAACACTGCGGCTCTTAGTATGCATATCGACTATCCACATCATGCTTTCTCATCCAGTGGACGGAACCAGACACGTTTTCGAAGACGGCTAGTAAGCTAATAAAAAGGAATTATACTATTAGACGGCCCGAAGCTTTGCAGGGCATTATTATAAGCAAGAGGATATTTACGTAACATTATGTCATCAATCTATGCCGAGTCCATGCCGACCAGCGAAGCGCTAAACTCACTTACTCCAGCGACTTGGGCTAGCGCTATGAGATTCCTGGGGGATTGGGAGGCATGTGATGAGTGACAGACATCCGTTCGTCTGCTGGCCGCAGCTGTTCTGGTAGGAAGAAAAGTCCTATGATGATTCGAACGACGTTGATTCACTTACAGAACCCACGAAGCCTCACGTAGTGAGTACTCACCATCTTCACCCCGTGACAATGCCTGATCATGCCGCTATCAGGTACCTGAATTGACCCGACATCTGCCCAAATTCATGACCAACGTGTAACGGACCCCATTGGCATGGCTCTCAACTCGCTGAAATGCTTAGTTCAATTGCGTTAAGTGTCATTCTCCTCGTGAATGTGAGACGTGAGTATTGAATAATCGCTAGAAACACAACTCATTCATTTTGTTGTGTGAATAAATGAGCCTAACTGACAAGTGGCTCTGAAATTGGATTCAGACAAAAGCTTAATTGACATCGAGTGTCCGAGACCTTCTTTTCATTCTGCGTCCAGTCCATTTATACCTCCTTGGTGCGTCGTACTATCATACGCCAACACCTTCCTGTCATGTCGGTTTACCCCTAGCACATTCTCTGACTCCTCAGCTGGTGAGGTCCTAGGTGCTCTTTGACATGCTCTGCATGCTGTACTGGCCGAATAACCCGAATACGTAGTCAGACCCTGCGCCTTTGGGGTCATACCGCAGCTTGGGCAAGTGGCATAGCTCGCTCGAGACTAGAGCAGATGCGCGATTCTGGTGCCAATTGTCTGTGGGGAACCATCAGCACCCAACAAGACGGCTGTCTTGTGCCCGGTCGGTGAGAGGATTTCCTACCTGGAAACGCCATAGCTGGTTGTGATCACTAAACACCCATTGCCTGGATACAAGACAGATTTCAGATGGAATGGTGGGAGATAATTTATCACTCGCTGACGATGCGTCTCCACGAAAGTAAAAGTACTCCTCATTAACCTTCGCATTTTTACCCTCGAGAACCGCTGTTAGCATACTATGGCCATTTAGTCCTCGACATCTACGTAGCTAACACAAAAGCAAGCTGGCACAACGTGCTTTTCCAAGACGGAACCGGCCTAAATCTAGCACTAAAGGTAGTCTGTCAACTGGAAGACGTATCAAATGTGATTCGCGTTAGGGCGATTTTTGGATTCGCTGTTAGAGAAGGATGAGCGAGATAAGTTACTATACTTCGAAGCTGAGCCGCGACTGATCATTACAACTGTCTGCTACGCAGAGCTTATCTGTAACAAGACAGCGTTCTTTTCGAATATATGCATGCGCGAAAGTGCCAATTGCACACTGTTGTTGTCTACTGCATACTCTCTTTATCCATTGTACGCTGCATCTATATTCTCGTGGTCTATCGCTCAGGCTTCCCTAATCCCCACTTCCCTGCCTTTCACGACGGAGGTATGCGGCGCCCCGATAGAGCCTTACTCTCTTTAGCGTCGTAGGCCGGTCTGGGCTCTGGGAAATTGTTTCTCTTGTTTGGCTCAACGTCGGTGCTCAAGTCTCCATTGGGATGCCTCCAACGTAGGGTGTAATACGGATAACATGGACCTATGATGCTGCCTGCTGCCTCCAGCCTACCTCGATAAACCTTTCGTGAGCGAGTGGACGTTGGCGGCAATCTGAATTGCGAAATGAAGTGGTAGCGGACCAACGCCGACTGCTGAGATCTGTGTGAGTAATGCCTTACCGAAGCTCTCGTCGCGGAGGCTCAGCCCGCGTGATTCACTGACATACGCTTACGAAAGCTACAGCGTCCAGAATATCCCTCCCATGACCTCATACTCATCTCTTTGTCCCACCATGCCATAATTCGGGACTTATAAGTCTGGACATGAGACCACATTTGCGCAGCCGGCCGCCGCGATAAGGACCCGCGCGTGGTGACAAAGCGTCTGATAGATATGTGCAATTTCCGATCATTTATGTGAAGTTCATTTCTCATGCAAAAGCACCAAGTTACTGGATCGACAGATAGACGCCAATTGTCCCGCTTTCCGCGCGCTCAGTGACTAGGTGAATGTTCAAGTGATCGTTTAGCACATTCGTTGTGGCGCTATTCCTGAGCTGTCGCCTAGCTCAAGGTTGAAGAAGCAAAGCTGTCTACCTCTGGTGGTCCAGGTTGACTTCAGATGTGCCATCGCTCGGTCGACCCGCGGGCTGTCGCTAAATCACCAAAACTCGCAGCAACTCGAAGGCGCCTGTGTCAGTTCTGGAGCGCCTTTGGATTCATCACAGCTAGACTAGTCGAGCCTCACGAAACAGGCTTGTTCTGATATCTATCCATCGCCGCTCCGTCGCATGTGGCTTGCCATGGCCTCACATCCTCGTCCGTCCCCGCATCTGCCAACTCTCGTCATATTGCAGTATGTCTATCTTTCCATTCTGGTCGCAACGCAGCCCCGATGGCCGGTGAGAGCGGCGGCGTTCATGGTGTACGTATGTATTCTTGGGTTGGTGTTTACTTGCACGACTGGGGTTGCTTCAACGGATTATGGCCTTGCATGCATGCTTGCGGGCCAATTTATCCTCGCGATTCAATTCATACTACTGCAAAACCCTTTGAGAGAACTTCGACATGAGCGAGACCACGTTGCTCCCGAGAAGTTACCATTTTGGCGTCGGACGTACTGGGCGCTTTGCGTCCTCTTCAGTTCTCGTGGAATAGGATGGACATACCAGGTGCGCATATGTCTCTTTGTGCCTTCCGACTTTGGGAATTCCATAACCTTGTCTTAAGATCCCCCATCTTCTGCCTCGCCCCAGTACGCCTCGCCGGGAATTCGCGTATCAACAAGTCGTCAAGGCGGTCTGGTGGTACTTGATTGTGGATCTCGGCAGAGCCTACCAGCACTCGAACAGGCTCTTCTTTAGAGATGCAGCCGACCTCTTTGGCGAGGGATTCCCCGGCTACCTCCATCGATGCGTCAATATCGTTGCCTTCCTGGGTCCAATGATCAGCATTACGGGCGTCATGTACTGTCTTATCGCTGCTGTGTTTGTCACCCTGGGCTGGTCTCCTCCCAGAGATTGGCCACATGTGTACGGGAATTGGGCCGACTCATACACAGTCCGGCGATTCTGGGGGTCAGTGCTTGAAAGCCCATATCTAGCGTCTATTTGCTGATGCGAATGGCGTAACATAGACGTACTTACCATCAGAACTTTCGCCGGGTACGCATCGCTTGTTGGTCTGTGCGAGCTCTCGCTCATCCTCGGATTACGCTACGCAGTGCACAGCAGCAGTAGGGAAGGGATGCTGCCGCCTACTAGGCCTGAAACCGGGATCTTGGGCTTCCTCATATACGCAGCTGTATGTCGGCTTCGCCACATCGGGTTTCATGCACTGCGTGGGCGACCTTGTGGTTAATCCAATGCTTTTCGGCACGTCCTTCCCATTCTTCATAGCCCAGGCAGTCGCCATCTCGCTGGAAGACGCAGCCATCGGCGTTGCGCGGCGGATAGGCCTGCAGTCCCGGTATCCCGCTCATTTATGGCGCATGCTGGGGTATGCGTGGGTGGTTTTATGGTTTAGCGTGTCGGCGCCGTGGTTCATCGCAGCATCACTCCGAGTCGGGGCACTGTCTCCCGTTTCATTCTCGCTGATAGCGATGCTGAGTTCCAGAATGGAGCATGTTTTGCGAAATCAGCTTCTTCTTGCAATCGCTGTCACGAAGTTGCAACCAGCAGAGATGTGATGGGGCGGATCTAGGTATGGCGGTGTTTTAGTACTCCCGTGGATTTGCATGATTTTATACTTCATATTTAGTATCGCAAATACACAAAGTCGTTGTAATTCGCGTCCGCAAATCAGTCGAATTCTGTTAAATTCTACTTCTGCGCAGTGAGAAGATCTCGCGTGTCTGGCGGTCAGAATATCTACCAGCCAGACGATTAGATCAGCTCTCGGATCTCAGCGATGGAACGAACAGTTAGCGGTATAGTATACGAGACTACGAAGCCCTCTGGCCCGGAGCTGTCGCAAATTGCGAGATAAATAGCTTGTCGCATCTGTGTTTTACAACCTAGGATACAGTCCGAACCGACAGCATTAATGTGCTCCATACACACCTTAATTGTCGCTACAAGAACAAAGGAAACAAGCATGGTAATAGATAACGAGGCTTGTCAATATAAGATCGTTCGTGAGAATAGAAGACCCGTAAGAGAAACATTACACTTGCATACATGCGGAAATCTGGTCCTTGCGCAAATCAACCCTCATCAGGAGCGACCGTTGAGACGGCGCCTTCAGATTTATATTGCTCTGAACGTGAACATATCAGGCAAGGTTACGAGACGGTTCCAAATTCTAGTGAAATACCCAACATTACCCTCACTGTGCCAGAGCCGCTGTCTAATGAAGCATTCTGAATGGTGTTGGCATGCGACATTCCGGAGACGCCCTGTGAGTGAACGTCAGACACGATCGTCGCTGGCATCTCGAGTTATAAAAATATCTTACTTTAGGACCGTTCCGTATATATTTGTATGATACCATCCTGAAATGTTATGTTTGAGCGAATCAGATGATCTCGATGAGGGTGATGGCTACCATGGACTCGTCATGGACCTCCTCCTGTATAGCGGGTCCGGCTAGGTTCTTAACCGCGTACCTGTATTCGTTGTCGTCAATTTCCATATGTAGTGGGTCCGTCGCTTGGTCCTCATTCTATCATGTTGCGAGCGAGGCTTCTTGAATGTCATCTTACTGAAGGCGAGCGACTTGGCGAGTGTGTTTTAAGTGCGCCGTGAGCGGTACTAATATACTGAGTGTGTGTGACGTTGATGACATGTTGGTGTTAGTGATAATCGTTTAAGGATTGACAGAAGGAACCCACAGTGTATTCTACCCGCATGTGCTCGCTAAAGGTGGCGTCATTGTCGAGCCATCTTTTCCATTGTTCGGATTTGTTCACGTTCGTTTGCCGCAAGTTGTGGACAACGTGGAGGTCCGAACGATGATGCGATCCATGACGGGTGCCCTGTCCAGCTCTCATTGGCAGCTTATGTTGAGACAGTTTAATGCGCGACAATACACGCTGGCCTCGGGGTTTCCTACTCAGGAACAGTATGGAAGTGAATGTCCGAGCGAGGAAAACGGTGGTTTAGCGAGGCCATCGGGACGCAAAAATACCTGATGGCATATGGTAGAGTCTCGATCCTCTTGCCATTCATGGTACTCAAGACGCAGTGTGTAACCTTCTGCTGAGGCCCAGAGGTGTCGACTTCAGTGATAACACATGGACGATCCTTGAAACCGGGCCATAGGCTATCCTGAGTCCTCGACGTGTCAATGGTGTGGTTGCCGAGCGTGACTATTGACATGAGCTTCTTCAGATTGACCTTGAGTGCGCTCTCGATGGGCCTCATGAGCGACTCTTGGATGTGACATACGTCTCCGGCTTGCAATGGGACCGTACCGAAATCGATAGACGCAAGACGCGGGCGAGCCGAGCAGTTGTAGCAGGGAGACATGATGATTACTTGACGAAACGCTCTAGGATATTCACCATTATATAGTCATGGTCATCGGTAAATGACAAAGACTCGACCTGCTTGATGCAGGTGCGTACCTACATGTCTTGTCCCATTGTCAAGCGGAAACAAACACCTTACAGAAGGCATCGCTTGTGAAGACACATTCAACTAGGACGGATACGTGGGTCCATCTTATCACGACCAAGTGTCCAGCACCACGGTAGGACGTATGCAATTGTTGTAGTACACCATGCGCGTTGTGAAGAGAACTTCCGCGACGCAGGTCATATTGGATGTTGTCATTGTTAGTACAATATCTACCATCAGTGGAATCGCTTATTTTTTCCATTGAACTTACAAAATGTTACGCACAAGATATGGAACTTTATCGCAATGTTGCCAGTGGGGTCACGATTTGTACCAGAAGTATCACAGTCGGTGTTCTAATTTGAGACTTTGAGACTTCTCAGAGGATGGTGAATGGAGAGCATCTCTCAAGCGGAGAATTTCCAAGAAAGGGCGAGCATTTCTGTCCACCCCGATACGGAGGTAGCTGAACAGTATGCCGCCGCGCAAGGGTGGGCACGCCAAGAGTCGGGTCCAATCCCATCAGATGATCGGAGATCATGCTGACAAGAACTCAGCATGCCGGACGACCGGCGCTTGACCTGTTTGTCTTCCCTTGTTCTACACTTGACGCATCCGAGATGTACCTCATGGCGAGAGACAACGCATTTGCTGACTTAATTGAGACAATAGGCGAGCTGCTAGGCCATAGCTCCCCGCTCGCTCTGCATTCTGCCCTTCAAGTCAAGCCTCAATTGCCTCTCACAGACCCCAACGCAACATGACTTGGACACCGCTTCCCGGAATGTATCTCGCTCTCCGTCTCAACCCAGTGGCCATGGTGGAACACTTGGAAGATCCTATAGCACTAGATTCTGCGCGCCAAATGCAGCCGGGGACATATATCGCATACGTCGATCACGTAGGTTACCGTTGGTTGTTGGCCAGTCCTCACAACTGAATTGCTTCGTATAACAAGCTTCTCGACTTCCCTTGGCGGGACAAGCCTGCCCATAGATGCAGTGTCAAGTTTGCTGGACGGGGTCTGCCAACACGTCTCAAGGACGAATTCATGGAAAGCACGATGTGTGTTCCCATTTTCCCCAATACATCGCACCCGCTGTCTCGTGAACCACTTCGGCCAAAGACACCATTTCCATTCTCAGACTGCTACCAGTATTCCCTCGTCGACACCACAGTGCGCGTGCCGACGCAGGATTTCGAGCCGCGAACTGCAATCTGGATGTCGCCGCGTCAGACCCATGAGCATAATAGATTCCTTGCCGACGACTTCCTCAGGCGTGCGATACTCATGCGCGAGAAAGGTGTCCCTGGTCCAGATCCAGATACCGTCATTACTTGGGAACGTCACGATTACGGAGGGCTGCCCTCACCTGATTTGCGCCGGAGTGACGCCGAAAGAGACTCCCTCGACGACTTCGTGGTACCCGAGTCGGACCACGATGGCGATGCATCGTTGGACCAGGAGGCCAACCAAGAAGACGGGCCTGACGGTGACTCCGCATCATCTATGATTGTATCAGATTCGGATGGCGACGCTGAGAGCGTCGACTCGTCCGAACGTGACTTCACACAGCTCGCATTCGCGGAGAGAGCTGTGGACGATCTGGACATCATTCCGCTGGTCGAGGC
>NW_020169840.1:270333-282536 GCF_002117355.1 Postia placenta MAD-698-R-SB12 | reverse complement strand
GGAATCGAGGAGCCAGAAGGAGGCAAATGCAAATGAAATTATTTATCCGGGCTGATGATGTAGACGAGAGCCGTTCCCAAGGGCCGGAATTAGGGTACACGGCGCAGTGCTACACCACACAACGAGATACTATATATGGACATGTTTTCGGCCGTCTTCCTGTACTCGATCACTCAAGTAGCTTGCTTACATGTTCATGTAATTGGATAAAACTAGAATAACGGACTGCCATCAACATGAGCGCTGAGCTTACTGGCCTTAGAGCTATGGTCCCAGAGCCCCTATACGAGCCCGATGGCCGGTGAACGAGACCGAGACCAAATATAGTAGGTACAGCATGATTAATATACGGAAATATCTGAAGCATATGTGTCTACTCTGAATGAGACACGATGTACTTATAACATACGTTGGAGGACCGCCTAGCTGAAGCCTTCGGCCGCAGTGCGTTGCCGCAGATGTGACCCACAAGCACGTGTCAATTATATCCCAATTACCCGGTAGCATGTTCCCGCACTTGTAAATCCAGATTGCCAGTAGATCATCACCATGAGCGCGTGGTGCATGAAGGCCGTAGGCAGCCGTTTACCCTGGCCTCAGCATCTACGCTACATATTGTGCCGTCGTGGCAATCTCCCCAATTTCAAAAGTACAACTGTTGGGCCTTCCAAAGGACACTAGTAACGAACATTGCATTAGTATGATTAGATAGATGATATTTCCAAAACATAACTACGAATACATCACAACTAACATCAATAGTGTCACAAAGCACGATCAGATCATATTCTCTGGCCGTCTGTCCACTTAATGGCCAGGAGTTCAGAAGCAGGATGTTCTCGGGGTATAAACCTAGCCGTCATGAACGTTGCAAAGACAAAGGAGTCTCCTGGTGTTGACCGCCAGCGGCTTCACCGGGCCTGTTGGGTGCCAGTCTTAAGAACACATCAATGAAAAGGGACATGCGCGATTCCGCACCTTTTGTCGAGAAACGCCGGGCTCTCTTGCCACCCTTCTTCATTTGTACCAGTCGCTAGAATGGCTGCGCCTCCGTTAAGGCGGTCTCGCCCTTACTCTCTGGCGATGAATCCGGCGGCATATCAATTGAACGCTCTACCGCCGTCTCCATAGTGTTCAAAGGATGCTCTGTGATAGGATTGCCGGAGTTTACATTGGTGTGAGCCGCATCATGTACCAGACCAGGCTCCGTAGTAGTGCCCTCAGCCACATCTTGAGCCAACAGCACCACACCGTCGAGTGCTGCCGCCCGGGGGTCACCCAGCGTACCATTGCGTGCTTTCCGGATGAGCCTAGCCAAAATCGCAATTAGCGCATGAAGAGGTGAAAAGGTCGAAGTAAAACGAACTCGGCCATTGCCTCTGCTTCCTCAATAAACCCACGGGGATCAGCGCATTCTCCTCCTTCGGTCAGATCGAACGAGTAGTTGACGAGAGGCACGACATCAATATCATCAACTTTAGCGCGAAATGGACCAAGAACGGCCTCAACGATGGCATCAGTGTCGGCATCGCTGTCAGCATTAAAGAGGAGGTCATCAGCGTCGCTATCGCTGTCGACGCTGTCGGAGTACTCTGTGTCAGTGTCGCTATAGAGCGTAGATATACGATCATCTTCTGTAGTGATGGCGGCGTCAAAGTGCTCAGAGACAGCATCTTCGTGCGGACATGGCGCGCCGTCTTGATCCTCGCTGCAGTCGACCGCCTGAAGCCAGTCTTGCACATTCACGGCGTCAATAGGAGGGACAGGTGAGTCAGGGTTGGCTACGATCTCAGAGAATGCTGGGGTCTTCTCCGTTTCCACAGGCGGAGGGCCTAGAATCAGTGCAATGGTCAACTTCACACTATGAGTTGAAGTCAAAAATCATATTCACTCTGTTGTGCGCGTAATGCTTTGTGCTTGACCCAATCCTCACTAAGATATTGTTCATGTCTTATCCTTTCCTTTAAAGAGAGCATTACGGCATCGCCATAATCTATGTGACGAGTAGGTATGCGGACGGTCGCCCAAACGGAAGAATGCTGATAGCAATTTGGGAACGGGAATGGCTTTGACGGATGAAGGGGTTCACGACCCGCTGGATGCTCGCTACAGGGCTCGATTGGCGTGCACATACTTGATGTCGTGAATTCCTCAGGCTGGTCTCTGGGCATGCCAACCCCCGTGAACTGTAACCTACAACGATGCCACGGATTACGACGAAGAGGAAAATCATCGATCTATTGTCCTGCATTAGTGAGCGTTTGGCCAAGGATCCTGAACACACACCGAATTTACAAACGCTATATACTTGTGGGGTGTCAATTCACTTGCGACAGCGGTAAGATGCGGATCGTCGAGGCATTCGGCCATGCGTACGGGATCCAGCCATAATGCGATATATGAGCCGTGAGATGGAATATAGCCGGTTGTAGGCAAGTCTGACTCCATAGTTGCTCGTCCTGAGTAAAGCACAGGGTGATGGTGAGAGATGGGCGGGAAAGGTTCAAGAAAAGCGACTGGCATACCCCGGCGCCGAAGGACAGCTTGAGAACGGGCGCAATAGAGGCGCTGTCACCTGATCGCCAATCTCGGCATCGCTGTTGGCTGGCGTCCGGCGTGTCGTGCCGTCGCTGCAAAATCTCAACAGAACCATCCGTCGTCGGACTCTATGCGAACCAATTGCGATCGTCGTCCCCATACAAAAAAGGTCACGAAATTTAAGGTTTAAGGGCGACAAGGCTCCAACCACACCTGCGCGCTTCAACGCAGCGAAAAGTCAAGTCCATAGAGGTAAGCAAAGTCAGCCTGCGCCCAGTGGCAGCCGGCCAGACATCTTGTTCCTTTTGCTTGTCGATCATCTTGAAGTCCCGCGCGAAATGCTTGGACACTGTGTCTGCACGCTCGACGATGTCTGAGGGCACCCCAGCCACGCTGACAACGGTAGGAGAAAGATGCACCCTCCTGAAAGTGAGTGTCGGTGAACGCCATTGACCTCCCGCTTCTCATCATCCATAATCGTTTCCATATGCACATTGCGAACGGTGGAGTGATGTGCGAAATCGTTGGTCAAGGAACCGTAGTGCACCGGAAGAATGAGAGAGCCAAGGTATGCGTCGCCAGCCGGTGTAACGCGGCCTACGAACACGATACGGCCAATGGGTGATTCCGAGTCTGAGGGCCATCCTGCGGCCCACTCGCCCCTGCAACGGCGATCCCGTCCTGCATGGAATACATGAGTTAGTTGGCGTTATGTCGAACGAGAGGCGCACGCATATACATCGAGGTGCCTCTCCATGCCTAGACGTCATTCGCGTTAGAGTCAGAGTGCACACCACACAGTAGTAGTACCACGTACCATCCAGGATCACAAACGAATGTGGCGTAGTGTCTCGCAGGATCGCGTGTAGAGAAATAGACAATCCGCACCATTCATCCAGCTCAACTTCAAGTGTGAACGTGCTTGCGTTGGGAACCATGTTGTCGTAGGCGCCCATGCGAGTGAGAATAGCATCGACAGGATACAGCCTGAGGTATCTGACTTGCGACTCTATAGCAGTTATATGCATGGCCTGCATCATCCGTGAGAATCGCCCCTGTTCAGGCGGAATAGCTGAATTCACTGTAGATTTCATTCTGTGTACGATCAAGAGCCCCATGAGTATACGTAAATCCAGGTTTGCTAGAATTAAAGGACCTCGCCACATATTCGGTCCTACTCAAGGAGCAGCAGTCAATCCACATAGGTCAAGAACACAAGCCAGGCCAACCTGTAAGCAACGCTGTTCTGCCCGCGTCAGCGCGGCCCGCCCAAATCGACGTTATTGGGTATGAAGTCGCCCTGAGTTAAGCCCGGTGCGTTCACGGAAAGCAGAATGGCTTGGTATGGAGAAGTAGCACGCAAAGCAAGCAGTATGGCTGGACCACCTCTCAATCGTGATGCATGATTACTGGATTTCCGTAGTGTACACCTGTGCTAGGACTGAAGCAAGTCACACTACGTACAAGAATTGAGGGGGGAGGGAGATAGCGGCGTGCACAGCCGTGCACGGGTGTCGCGTGCGTCGTTCGTCCCCAGCAGATCGCCCGAGAGATCGACTACCAGCAAAATAGGCGGCGGCGCATAGACGCGCAGCACTGCCTGCTGCGAGAAGGCCAACGGTGCCACCGTTGTAGATGTATAAACCCGCATAGAGGCATCTCTCTGCGCCACGGGGCCGTATGCATCAGATACCCGCATCGTGTCTGATACCAGGTGCGGGACCGTTGGTGGTCATGGTGAATGCGTGCGTCAATACCAAGGTGCTTCGTCTTCTGTGATCAGATAAGCAGACGTTACTGCGGTGTGTTATATAGCCATGTACACGGCATGGAAGGCCTTCCTGACGGTAAAAGCATACCTGGTCTAGTAGTGTCCCGCTTGATGTCGCTTCGGATGAATGAGTCCAGATGTCTCTAGAGTTGCATGCGGAGTATATGATGAGTATGACAGCGTACATGGTGTTTGACGTGAAAGAACCGAGTACGGGACAGCTGAGTCGAGGTTGGCTACTACTTCGGAAGAGGTTAGGGTCCCCGTTTCCACAGGCGGAAGGCCTGGAAACAGTGAAATGGACAACTTTCCACGACAGTTTGAGATTGAAATAAACTCACTGTGCTGAGCAACTAGTGCTTCCTGTTTGTCCCAATCCTCGTCAAGATATCGAATATGTTTCATTCTCTCCCATCCGAATAGCATCACGGCATCTCCATAATCCATGGGACGAGCATTTCTTTGACTCGAACACCGAGTCCATTAATGCTTATCCTGAGTATCGCACAACATGAAATTGAGAGATGGGCGGCGAGAGAGCGACTGGGATGTGGTAGCCTCAGTCCCCGGGCGAAGAATAGCTCCATGAGGCCAAACAATAGAGACGCTCAAAGCGTATTTGGTGTCACTGTATCCAAACATGCCTCTTGTGTCGCGCGCCGACTGAGGCTCAAGTCATGTCTGCCGCATGTATTCCATATGCACGCAGCCGCCTGACTAACACGCCTGTTCCTGGGGGAAAGGCATAGACTGGAGGAATAGTTTCACGCGCCCACGCGTCAAGGCTGGTCTATTGGGCATCATGCCATTACATGAATATTTGCGTACTAGTAAAGGACATCAACATTCAAACAGCGAGGCGAAAGCAAATGTAATATAGCTGGTCGATAGCAATTTCAAAACAGAGTAGGAATGCTCTCTTTTGTGAACGGATACATTCCTCAAGCGGATCTGAAACTGGAATAACAAAACAAATACGTCGTTGTGGGCTCAGGCTGTACTCCAATTGGTATATATTCTGAGTAGGCATCCACGGCACCATACCCAGTACGAGAATAGCATCAATGCTCGTCATCACGCACTTTGCGGAGACGAACCGCCCGGAGAATGCTTGTTGAGACCGCAGTAATCCGGGCGCTGACACGACGTACAAGCCCAGCAAGCTTCGCAGGGAACCAAGCTTCAGGGAGATACATCAGTATTGTGTTAAACGTCGTGCGTGAACACGAACCTTTCGATGAGCGAGATGAAGTATTGACAACATCCTTCTCTGCGTGTGGCGATGGATCAGCCTCAGGAAAGAGCAGTTTGTCCTCTGTCTCGGGTTGCGCCACGGGCGGCGTATCGGCAAGATGTTCGGTTACTGTGATGGCCGGTCCCGCACAGTCACGAATGTTTTCAACGATACTAGCACCAGTGATAAAGTTGCTCGCGGGTGAGTCCTGGGCCAAAGCGTGCTCCTCTGCAGGCACCAGGACAAGACACTCTTCCTTCTGGACATCATCGAGGGATATGACGGAGACAACCGCCCCCGAATCGCTCACATCTTCCAGTGTACCGTCACGCGCCTTTTGAATGAGCCTGACGTGCACTCCAATCAGCAAATCGGCATTCAGTGAATCCAAAGTGAAATGCACTCGGCCATGAATTCGGCTTCCTCCAGAAATTATACGGGGATCCGCAGGTTCTCCTCTTGCTGTCAAATCGTACGAAACTTGTGCTAGGGGAATTAGATCAAAGGCGGGATCCGAAAGCTTTGGGAAGAGGAAAGCGTCAAACATTACATAAAGGTCTTCCATGTCGTCAGCGACAGTAGAGGCATCGGATCCATCGCCATCATCGGCAGCAGATGGAAAATCGAAATCGTCACCGGACGCAGCCATATCCATGTCAGCACTGGCCACATCGGGATCAGCATCATTAGGATCGAGTGGCTTCTCGCTAATGTCCGCTGTCTTGAGCCACTCCACCACGCGATCTGCATTCTTGAGGTCGATGGCTACATCTGCATTTTCGGCGATAGCTTCAACGCCATCTAACTGTGTATCCGGCTGCATTGGTACCGGCGGTACCGGTGAAATACCTGAACATAAAGCATCAGCTTTCATAAGTTAGGTACGTCTCCCGACTGTACATGACCTGTTTGGTCCAGCAGAGTATTTCGCTTGCTATCATCTTCGTCCAAATAGTGATAAAATCTGTAGATCTCTGGTACGGGTAGCGATGCGGCGTCTTTGTAGTCCCTCCACTCGGGAGGGATGCGCACCGTTGCGGAGACATGAGAATGCTGATAGCAGTTCGCGAACGGGAACGATCCTGAAGGACGGAGGGTCGGGATGTTGGCTTGCAGGATAAACAGGAACACACATGTTGGAGATTATGTGTTGGTCTGGTTGGTCTTCCGGCATACCGATCCCGACAAATCGCATAAGGCTACGATGCCATGGACGATCGGGCATCGGGAAATCTAGGTTCTGTCGAAAGCGGTCAAGTAGAGTTCAAAAGACGCATAGGAAGCTACGCACCTTATCTACAAATCCAATGTACTTGCGAGGAAATAGTTTGCGTGCCGCCGCTCGCACACGAGGGTCGTCAACGCATTCCGCCATCTTGACTGGGTCCAGCCAAAGAGCAATGTATATGCCACGTGTTGGATCAAACTCAATTGTCGACAAGTTCTGCAGCACGTCCCGCAGCATGGAGGGCGAGGATAGGAACGCACGATGCAATGCACGAGCAGACGAGGATGGTACGCCCTACGGCAAATACCGGTCCCTCTAAGCCCACACGGATAGAACACACAAAATAATGGGATTGTACACTGTTACCTCAGCTATATCGGTCTGCTCGGTGCTATCTGCTCTGATAACTATTGCATCCTTCCGCCTGATGCTCATAGGTTCAATCTCACAGGCATCATAACGCTTCTCAGTACAATTTCTTTAGGTCAGAAAATGAATGATTATTGTCCTGAATCCATTTTTTATCCTATCGAGACACAAGAGCATAGTTCTCGCGTTGAGGCTTGCTATTCGTGATCAACATCATACCCTGATTATGCCTCGACGCACAGGCTTGATACAGGGTATCCGAGAGTAAGATGATTCGTCCTACCATGTAGGATAATCACCTTCCCGATGTCTGTAGTAGTGAGGGCGGCTGGTCATGGGCGGATCGGCCTGCGGTTACACTAGAGTGTCGTCGGGGTGTAGTCCTAGTCGTCATGACTACTTCGAAGACAAAGGAGTCTCCTGACGTTGACCACCAGCGCGGAGACCTGACGCTGACCTCGCTTCACAGAGCCTGCCGGGAGCCGGTTTTGAGCACACACCGGCAAGGCACACGGGGACGTATGCGACAGCGCATTTTTCAATGCGGAAGACAAAGGTCTCTTGTCCCCCTTTTTCATTCGTGCCAATCGCCAGAATGACCGAGCCTCTGGCAAGGCGATCACTCCCTTGGTTTCCGATGTGGGCTTGAGCGGCGCATCAGCTGAGCGCTCCACCGCTGTCTCCTGAAAGTCCGAGCGATGGCCACTGGTAGCTTTGCCGCAGTTTGGATCAGTGATAGCCTCATTGTGTACCAGAGTAGGCTCCGTAGCGAGGCCCTCAACTAGATCCTCAACCAATGGCGCTACAGCGTTAGGTGCTTCTGGACGATGGTCGGCTAACGCGCCATCGCGTGCTTTCCGGATGAGCCCAGCCCGAAGACGCGATTAGCGTACGAGGAAGTGAAAAGGTCGAAGTTGAACGAACTCGGCCATTGCGTCTGCTTTCTCAGCGAAGCCACCTAAATCAGCGCATTCTACTCCTTCTGTCAGATCGAACGATGAGTTGACAAGAGGAATGACGTCGACATCGACACCACCAAAATGGCGCGAATGGCAGGCCGTGCTGCGAATCTGTAGTAAAGGTCCATGTGAGAAATGAACACAGCAGTTGCAAAGCATGACGGACAAGACATTGTGGGACGTAGCATGCTGCTGCAGTCTTGTGACGCTGACGGCTCCGTCGCGCTTTGCATACCTCTATGGACCTGCGACGGGGAAGGACGAGCCGCCAGGAAACAAAGTTAGCCTGCGCGACCAGTGGTAGCCGGCCAGAAACATCGTCGCCTTTTCTTGTCGGTCTTCTTCCATGCGAAACTCTTGGATGCTAGACCTGCGCGCTCGACGATGTCCAAGGAGACCTCAGCCAAGCTGGCAACGTGTGCCGAGGAAGGAAGACGCGGCATCCCCGATAAGCTTATACGCGCAGAGGGCAGGATGGCTTGGTGCGGGGCAGTGGCACGCAAAGTAGGTCGCATGGCTGGACCACCTCTCCATGTGCAGCCACGATGCACGAATACTGGGATTCCGTAGCGTACGCCCGTGCTAGCACTGAAGCAAGTGACAGTATGTTCGATGATGGGGGGAGGGGCGACAGAGAAGCGCGTTGTCGGATATGATCATAGACGGTCTGGTGTGTGGGGAGAGGGAATGTGCGGCCGCTGACTGCGGCGTGTTGCATGGCGTTGGAGGCCTAACTGACATGCCGAGTCTGGCAGTGTCCCGCTTGAAGCCGCGTGGTTGAAAAAGCGTGCATGCCTCCGGATTGGCATGCGGAGTGTACTCTGAGTATGAGAACGTAGATGGTGCTTGACGCGGAAGAACCGAGGACGGCCGGAGAGTTGCCGCGGTGGGCCTGCCGTGATAAGTATGGGATATGGATAGGCGTGCGAACGCAGTCGAGAGCTTCTGTATGCGGGGCGCGAGAAGTCGTGCGATGGTGAAATGATCGTGCTGCGAGGAGCGAGAGGCATACCTGTCAAGGACAGGACGGGTCTCACTTGTGGCGACACGCAGCTATGATGGTTGGCACAGATTCGTCGAAGCACGCTCGTCTTACTCATGCTCCGTGCGGACACGCCGCGAGGGAACGGGCATGGACGCGGGAAGAGCTGGATGCCGTCACGATACAGCCGGCGCAGGCGCAGAGCTCCACAGCGGGCGGTATGTGAGTAGGGAGAGCGCGTCGACGGGCGGTCGCATAGCGCGGCACGGGACGGCATGGACGAGAGGCACAGCCATGGCAGACGCGGGGCGTTGTGGCCGTCTAAGAATAGCCGGCTGAGAATAGCACGGCGCGCCATGAATAGTAGCGCAGGGTTCGACTCCTGCTGCGCGCGGGGAGGGGATGAGCTGGCATTGGAAGCAAGAATAGACACGCAGGGGCGCAGCGCAAGGACAGGGACGGCAGCTCCACAACGTCTATAGCAAGTCGGGCAGCGATCGGGAGGCGGGGGGAGGATGCCGCGGGGAAGAAGGCCGGCGTGAGCAAAGAGAGCAGGCGACCTGCCATACAAGGTCGACGGCCATCACGATCACGGCCGGCGCGGCGGAGGGGAAGGGCAGGGGATGTTCATAAACGAGGCTGCGAAACGACTAAAAGAACTGCTGCTTTCACGCGTGCCCCCGCTCGTTCATCCCCGCTCGTTGCCTCTGCCTCACTCGCTTCTGTCTGTGCACCGTGATGCTGCTCTCCTCCTGCTCCCGGGCGGTGGGTGCGATGCTGTCCGCCCTCCCTCTTCTCGCGCTCCTCTCCGCACTGCCGGGTGCTGCTGCCCAAGGCGAGACCTGGTGCGTGGCGATCGGCGGTGTGCCGTGTTTGGCTCACGCTTGTGCAGTAACACGACGACTCTGTGCTCGTCCGCCAACCCGTGCTGCAGTCCCTATGGCTACTGCGGTAGCGGCGCTGTGAGTCCCCTCCCTCCATCGCCAATCCCGTGCGCGCGATCCGTCCCTCCGCATGCTGATCGCCGCCCCCTCAGAACTTCTGCTTCGGCGGCTGCGACCCGCTCGCATCCCACTCGCTCACGTCCTGCGAGCCCGAGCCCGTCTGCCAGAACGCCAACATCTCGTTCAACAGCTTCGACCGGATCCTCATGAACCAGTCGCTCTACGACGGCAACGCGTCCCGCTGGGACTTTATCCTCAACGAGGGCAACATCCAGAACACGTCCGCCGGCGAGCTCGTGATGCTGCTCACGGAGAGCAACGGCGGCACGCGGCTGTCGTCCACGCGCTACGTGCACTATGGCCAGATGACCGCCCGTCGTGAGTGCTCATTTGTTTCTTCTGTTTTCTTTCTTGTCTCCGCGGCTGCGGACGGGCCGCGCTGTGTACGCTTGATGCAACGGCTGGCTAACCCTACTCCGCAGTCAAGACGGGCCGCTGGGGCGGTGTGGTGACGGCGTTCATCACGATGTCGGACATCAAGGACGAAATCGACTGGGAGTTCCCCGGCAACGAGACGTCCCAGGGCCAGACCAACTACTTCTGGCAGGGTGTCATCCGTGAGTCGCGCGCACGGCCCGCTCGGTGTGTATGGCTCTGACTGTCCCGCAGCCGCACAGACGGCCGGTCAGACGACGGGCAACTTGACGGACACGTTCAGCAACTACCACGACTACACGGTGCGTGGTCTGTCTCCCGTGTGCCGTGGTGGGCACTGATACCCACCCCGCCGACAGATTGACTGGCAACCGGACCAGCTGCAGTGGCTGGTCGACGGGAACGTGGTGCGCACGCTGCTGCGGTCGTCGGTGACGGACAACAGCACGGGCGTGAGCCGGTACCCGAACACGCCGAGCCGCATCGAGCTGAGGTGGGTGGGGCGTTTGCTGTATCTGTGCGTCTGCTCACTGGCGCACACGACAGCATATGGCCTGCGGGGATCAGCAGCGAGCCGCAGGGCACGGTGGAGTGGGCGGGCGGCTACATCAACTGGAACGACTCTGACTACAAGTCTGCTGGTACGTCAATGACATGCGCTCGCTCGCTTTGTCGTGCACTGACCCCGCGCGATGTGCAGGCCACTTCTACGCATACGTAGACTCGGTGTCGATCACGTGCAACGACGCGACGCCGGCGTCGTCGAACGTGACGTCGTACGTGTACGGGAGCAACTCGACGGGCAACACGCCGAGCATCTCGTTCTCGAACAAGAGCACGATCGTGACGACGGGGGCGGCGGCGCCTGCCACCGGCTCTCCGCGGTCGGCGTGGGCGATCTTCGCGGGTGTGCTCGGGGCCGTTGCGCTGGCCGGGGCGTTCTAAGCTCGCGGTCGTCCACGGAGTGTGTGTGCGTTTGTGCGTGTGTCGGGAGGAACGAAAGGTCGTGTACTGGATACGTGTTCCTGGTCTGTTACGAGACTGGCTCGGACCTCGCCCTCGGCGCTGGTTATGATCGGCTACGGATATACGGATGTGTGCTCGGATTTTGGATTGTGATAGCGTTAGTGCGCGAATAATACGCCGCCGCCGCCGTCCTCGTGCGCGGTGCGCAGCCTGTCTTTACGTGTCTTCTTGGCTGTTGGCTATAGGTATCTGGTACAAGTTCTGCTGGTGTTGTACAATCGATGTACGGAAATCCCGGTGCGCGTGCTGGTGCGCGCGTCCTACGATTTACAAATTATCAAGGTGCGATCGAGCGAGCGGGCGGCGATCGAAGAGACGTTTCCATAAGATGCGCATAGGATGAACCAACAATTATACAGTGTATGTAGCTCTACAACATATCCCCATCTCGCTACTTGAACGGCGACATCGGCTCGTCCAGGTCGACCAACACCCCGCTCCCCTCCCCTACATCCGTGTACTCGCCCACGCTGTCCTCTCGGAACTCCTCCATCAGCTCCTTCGCCTCCTGCAGCACCGCCTCCACCGCCTCGCGCCGCGTCCACGCGCGCACCTCCACCTGCTCGTCCTCCCCCTCCCCCAGCGGCAGCAGCGCCGCGTACCCGAGCACCGTCTGCGCAAGCCGGATCCGGCGGTACGTCGCGCGCACCAGCGCCGCGCCCGTCACGAGCATCTCCCGCGCCGCCGCCAGCGCGCGCGCGCCCTGCTCGCCCCCGC